>NC_141144.1:31477512-31777512 GCF_053477565.2 Lygodium microphyllum | reverse complement strand
GGTTTAGTTTTGTCCTATGCTTCAATGGGTAGTTCTTCACAAGGTGGATACATTATTTGATAAGGCACCATGTGAGAGAGTTCAGGATTTTGTGTTTTGTGTTTAGCGTTGAGAGTTTCGGATTTAGGGTTTAGGGTTAGGTTTTAGGATTTACATTTCGTATTTAGGATTTAGTATTCAGATTTTAAGTTTTAGTATTTACGGTTTAAAGTTCTGCTAGTTTTAGGGTTTAGAACTCTAATGTGCTTTGATGGGTAGTGCTTCATAAAGTGGATATATTTTTTGCCAAGACAAAACATGAGAGGAAAATTCCCAAAGTTGATATGTAGGACAACATCAAAGCTATTAGTATCTTTAAGTCCACCTGCTGAGTAATGTTTTATTAGATGATGGTGGCAATCGAATGTGGAAAAATGTTTTCTCCGTGCATGTCAAGATGGATAATCTAATTCTGAATTTTTAGAATGTAAAACATACATATTATTGTACATATCAGAAGAAAATAAAGATGCAAATCTCATTATAAATTGTTGAGGGTTTAGGATTTAGTAGTCTCATTTTCTTTGATTGGCATTCCTTCATAAAGTGGATACATTATTTGTCCTAGGTAACATGTGAGAGGGTTCAGGGTTTAGGTTTTAGTGTTTCGAGGTTTAAGGCTTAGTATTTAGGATTTTGGGCTTAGTTTAGGATTTAGGAGTCTAGTATTTAGCATTTAGTATTTAGTGTTCACACAAGGAGCTTATAAAAGAATCCTACATAGGAAAACTCTTGGAATGTAAGAAACTCTCTAGTATTTCCTAGGTAGCTACATAAGTGTTTTCTACATATAGCTAGGAAATTACATTTCCCCCATCTCATAGTAGGGATCCTAGGTATGAATATATGAATCTCCCACATATAAATAGGGAGTTTTATTCCACACATCTTGAACCAGGTAGTATCTATGGGTCATATAACAAGCGAATCTAGTTCCCCATATACCATCACAAGGAATTACAAGTCACACAACTCGGGAATTCAATTCCCTATATCCCATAATAGAGAATTACAAGTAGCCATACCAAGATTTAGTTTGTGGAAAATGGTTACCAGACAAATTAGGGTTAAACTAATAGCCACTCAATCCCATGCTAGCTACACATTCTCAAAAATAATCTATGTTAATTTTCTCATAGATTGATGATTGGTTAGAAACTAATTTTATAGTGGGGTCTTGTTTATATGAGTAATGTTTTTGCATGAGTAATTATAGGTACAAAAGGTCATCCATGCTGGAACGTATATTGCATAACTTCAAAAAGAATCACGGCTAGTATCATGAAAATGAAACTTGAACCCTCAATTTGTATATTGGAACAATTAGATTGAAACAATGGTAACAATCTCAAGTCATGAAGTGATCACATAAGTAACAATAATGTGTATTATTTTAAGTCAACTTGCTACTCTGTAGTGAATGAAAAATTAATTTCATTTTCTACACATTTTATTGTTTTTCCATATAGGTCCTCAAAGATTTTGTAATGTATTACATAATGAATGTCAATTTGCTACTACAATACACATGTTTTCAAGTAACTTTATTAAACTGGCATGACTAGTGCAATATAACTTACATCCATAATTGATACTTTGTTCACTGACTTCATACATAATTATGGTCAAAAGTTAGGATGACTTTACATCATATCACATTTATATGAGAAGATTATTAAAATAAAACTAATCTTATGTTTTTAATACGATCTTGTACAATGACTAATACTTATGCCTTAAAGCTCATAATCGGGTGGTTTTTAACATAGAACTATATGATTAAGTTTTTAGCCCTCAAACTAATTACTCTAGTTAAGAGACACATTTCACCCATTTGCAAGGGATATACGCTATGTCTCACATAAACCTAGATCACTAAGGTTTCATTTAGCTTTAGCTAGCGAGCTCTCAAAAGAAATCAAGAAACCAAATCTATATATAATCCAAAAGCCATGGACCCCTTTATAAAGCAAGGCCCCATAAGCTAGCCCTAGCACCATAACCCAATTTCCTAAGATGTCCCTAGGCCTAAAACCTATTCAGTACATCATCATGGCTGGAAGATCCATTCAATATCAACCCTAACAGCTCATTTTGTTCAAGGTTGGAACCTCGTATGTCTTAATACTACAAGGGATATAAATATTAATATATAATTCCTTACGTAACATGCAATGTGATAGCACATCAAGATTTTGAGAAGTTGAGAGCATGCTTTGAAAGGAGCATTAGTCATACCATTCCTCGATAAATGGAGATATGCCACATCCTAAGGGCCACAAACCACCCCCATTAGTTGGGATGAAACTCCCTAAAACTAAGATGGATACACTAGTCTATTTTATTTATTTCATGCTCAATTGGTATGGCATTACTTCTCATCATTTCTTAAATGAAATTTTGTGGAATCCTTATTCTTACTACTCTAAACATTATTTGGTAGTTGATCAATAATTCAATTTTGACCAAGTTTTAACCTAGTTTTATACTTATAAAAACTAGGAACCAATTATAGTGTGCCATTTGTGCATCTTCTTCCATACCTTTCTAATCCATGTGCATTGCCAAAAGAGATTAAAAGAGTCATGTCTTTCAACCTTGCATAAAGAATAATGTCCTACAATAAGCATCAACATACTATGCCTATGAGTATGGGAAATTTTCAAATAAGTAGCTTACAAAAAAGAATATTAAACTTACAAAAAGCTATGGTATTCCATGTTGCTAAGATTTAAACTTTTGCAATTTCTCACATAGATAAGTTTCTTGTGCTTACCCAAATCATGTAAGAGTTTACGGACACATTTCCTACCTTGCCTAGGCTCAAGCTTAATTCATACTAAATCATTTTGAATATAAAGGTATTCCATAAGAAAATGTTATAAATATCAAATCCCCAAGGCAAATGTGTTAGTTTCTCAAGGCTCATGCATTTAGTTCATTTTCTTTTATGTTTGGGAGTACAAATTAATTAACTCCAAAAGTAGAGACTTAATTTATTATAATTCCATAAGTTTTACCTACATTGTAAATAGTATTAGTGGAGGAAAAGTAGAAAGGAAGTTAATAATGATGGAGATCACACAATAGTTATCCCAAAGTGAGCCACCAAGAACACTCACAAGTTATGATCCAAGACTGAGGCACCAACTAAGAGCGACTGAATACTGACTTTAGTACACAATGTGGGGTTCCAACAGTAAGAGACTAAAATGGTAGAAAGAAATCAATAATATGCTAGAATCATGGATGCTTGAGTCCTATACATAGACTGGATATGCTTCAAAGACAATACAAAAGACGACGCCACAAGTATAAATCAAGGGATAAATAGATAACTCCCCACATGTGTGGTGGCTCACCAATGTCCATGATAGTCTAAGTAAGAGTTTCTCAAAATTCCAAGAATACTCTCACATAATTCTAAACCATGAATACTCACAATAAGTTGGACCCAAGAGTGAAGAACCAACCAAGAGTGAGTAAACAAATGATTTGAGCACACCATGTGCCATGATCCAAACAAGTTTTCCTTTTTCTATGTTGCAAGTGAGATTATACTAAAGAGGAGGAGACCCAAGAGTACAAGACTCAAGAGGATAAGGTACAACAAGAGAGTCTCCAATGAAATCACAATAGCACTTTATACAACACCATACACACACCCTCTTGATACTCAATAAATGCTATAGTAACAAGAGATTGCAATGTTAGAAAGTAGTCAAGAAGATGCTAGAACCATGGATGCTTGAGTTCTATACATAGACTAGATGTTTCTCAAAGACAACAAGACCCCTCGAGTAGGAAGCATGGGATAAGGAAATAACTCCCCATATGTGGTCGCTCATTATCAATGCCCACAATAGTCTAAGTAAGATTTTCTCAAAGCTCCAAGAAGACCATCCAATAGTTCTAGATCATGGACACTCACAATAAGCTCGGGATCCGTGTGAGTAAATGATGATTTTAGCACACAATGTGCAGGGTGCTAGACTACAATGGAATGAGGCTTGAGAGGACCAGACTCAAGAGGATGAGACGAAGGAGGACAAGACTCAAGAGATATGATATAATAAGAGGTTCATGAGAGAAACCACAATAGCACTTTATAGAGTTGCATACATACTTCTTATGCACCCTATTGAGAATCAATAAGTTCTATAGTAACAAGGGATTAAAATGGTACAAAGAGGTTAATAAGATGTTAGACCCATGGATGCTCAAGTCCTATACTTAAACTAGATGTCCCTTCAAGAAAAAACAAAGAAGACTCCTCAAGTACAAAGCAAGGGATAAATAAACAACTCCCCACATGTGGTAGTTCACCAATGTCCATGATAGTCGAAGTGAGACTTTCTCAAAGCTCCAAGAAGACAGTCCAATAGTTCTGGACCATTGGTATCACTATACCACTACAATGCTCATCCTTCATCACCAATGCTAGGACAATAGTATGGTAGTCTTTTCCTTTAGTGGAAATTTTGATTGTGGCATAGTGCAAAATCATAGATGTTTCTACAATAGGTAGTCTTTTCCTTTAGTAAAAATTTTGATTGTGGCATAGTGCAAAATTATAGATGTTTCTACAAAGTCCATAAACTCTTCAAGTTTGTTCATGGGTAACAAAAATTAGATTTGCCATGGATTATATGTGAATTTCTATTTGCACATCTCTCTCCCCCATGAATTTGGTTGGATAATTATATATTAGAAGAGGACAAAACATTTGGATTGATGGAGGGGGCTAGAGTTTTGGTGGAGCAACTAGATCTAAGAGGCATGGGTTTAGAGTTTTGGTGGAAGCAAGGCTTTAGGATAGGGTTAGCATTTTAGGGGCTAAGGGGTTAACTTCTTACAGTTTGGTGGCATTTGGTGGCATGAGGAATAGGGGCATTAAGACTAAGGGGAATCGATCTTCTTAGGTGGGGAGTTAACTTTGATGGAGTGTGCACACACATACATCGACACATACACACACACACATACAAGAGCAATGCCCTTTAATATCCTCTCTCTAATCCCCTCAAATATCTTGTGATGGTGTTCCAATTACTTTCTACTTCTATGGAGGCTCATGGATGACCCCTCAATCCTTCTCTTCTTTTCTCAAAAGCTATGCTACCCTTGCTACATTCAAAGGTCCTATTGTCTTATTCTGAGAGAGATAATTGGGGAGAGCGAGGGAAAGAGCTATCAATACTTCTTTTCGAAATTTAGGTTTAGGGAGTCTTTGTAAGTCCAAGGAGATTCAAATTATATGTAAGCTACTGGAGAGATTGAACTGTATTACAAATACATAAATGGAGTGTAGTGGTTCTCAATCTAGCAAAATTTGGATAGTAATATAAGGCCTAACATGGACGTCTAATACCATGTTAGAAGTGGGTGCAACAATGAAAGTGTAGAAGATTGTTGTAATGGACTACATAATAGCATTCCTTATCATAGCATTAGCATAGCAAGTAGGCTTGCCAAATACCATGGAATCCTTTGCTTAGAAGCTATATTCAAGTGTAGAGTGATATGTATGTTACAACTTGTAATATTACACATGTGCTCCTATATGTGCATTCTCTTCATATCATAGGCAGACACTTCATTAACATTGAGTCTGTTGTGCTCATATGGTGGTTTTGATTAAATGTTGTTGGATGCAAAAATTATGTAAGAAAGTGAGATTGAAGGTGTCACTATTCCAGCCTCTTTGACCCACTCATCAATCATGAATTATATGAAACAAAAGTCATATGATATCTTTCATGTATTCACAACCATAGCTATGTCAACTACATGTGACCCATCTCTAAAGGGAATTCAAGAGATGGTTCACATTGGCCTTGCAATATTTACTTCTTTAATAGAGAAACCTACAGAGGTTTCACAATTGTCTAGACATTGTTTTCATAGAGGGGTGTGTGGTTGGCTTGTCCTACCAAGAAATCATCTAAACCTATTGACATTTGGATTTTTTGGATTCTTTGTCTTGGATGTACAACACAGTTTACATGTAATACATGCAGAGTTTGAATCATTGAGCTTTGTCTTTATCTTGTGTAAAGATTTTGGCAAACTTGGCACAAGGTTTCATGATTGATTCATGATGTATGGACATATCTTGAAGAGAAGTTGATTTCCAGCAATCTTGGAATTCATTAGAATCTCTTGCCTATTCTTTTTCTTCTCTTATGTCTCCTATTCTCTACTTTCTTCTCTCTCAAATACCTGGTGGATACGACCTTTTGACTAAAACCCCTTCTACAATGTTGCATGAGCTCTTTTAAAGTATAATCTGATGGTTTGCCCATCGTGACTCCAAGAAAATGGAGCTTCCCATACTTAGGTAACTATTTCACCTTTGTTTATATACATAGAGGGCAGGCGGAATGTTGTGGCCCCCACAACTCTCATATATTCGAGGGAGGATTGGCCCCAAGATGTGTCGTCTTGATTTGTAAGGCATAATGAAATATAGTTCGCTCTTTGTATCTTTTCTTATCTTGGAGATTTATTATTTTCTCACACAACCTTTCTTGAAGATACCCACTCTAACTTATGACAAAGGAACCTCTTTCACTCAACATAGATCAATAATTTGGCAGACAAGTACCATGCATCTAAAAGATTTTCTTTGATACCATGCTTCATCCATATGCAATGTCATGCCGTAGTGTGCTCAAAGATTTTTGACCAATTGTTAGCCACGTGTTTTGCATAGACATTCTTTTCATGCTTCCCCCTAGCATAGTGTAGAATAATTGAGGAGACAGAACTGCGCTAACCCGTGCTTCCGCTCCTTTAGATATTGAACATAACCTAAATGATGCACTTCAATGCATAGTCATCTATTTTTCATGAAATAAAACTTGGCATTTCAACCTCAAGGCCCATTGATTCATTATGTCACGTTCTTTATGTTATATGATATTTTTCCATAAAACCACCCCCTAAACGGGCACTTTAATATGCAATGCATGTAGGCTCAGACTAAACCTCATGCCCCATAGCCCACCATACATCTGAGTGTATTTTACTATTTTTTTCTATCTTTATAGATTTAAAAATCATTTTTTCTTATTTTTGTGCTATTTTTCTCAATTATTTCTACTATAAATACTCATTATTTTGTACTTTTTTATTACACACCAACAAATAATAACAATGGCAATCATCATATACTATTTCATCCACATATAATATTTCTTTCTAGTATTTTTTAAATTATTATCAAAATTGCTTATTTTTGCGTGTTTTTCAATTTTGGATAATTACTTTCTCATTAATGTGATATCAGATTGTGCATTTTCTTTATGAGTGAATTTAAACACGTCACATGCTATGCTGATATCAAATTTCATGCCATAGGCACATCATTTCCATGATTGAACATAAAAATGAACCCACTTTTCATGAAAAACAAGACTTATTGAGATTTCTCGTCGTTTATATTTTTATAGTTGCATATATAGACAATAAATTGGTCTAAATTTAGGGTCTACTCAGTGTTGCTCATCGCATCTTAGCATTAGTCTCATCTCATCTTCATCTACCGGTCTGCCATCTCTCATCTCAACCTTCTCTTGATGATTCCCACAAGAATAACCCACAGGAGAAGAGATAGAGAGGAGAGAGAAAGTGTAGAAATGGGTATTTTTTATCAAGCCACCATTTGTGGAGCCTAATGCAAGGATGGAGAGTGAAAAAATGAGGAAGAATCATGCTGCCATGGATTGGAATGGGTATTTTGATGCTCCATATCTCTCTCACCCCCCTTCTTCCCCTTCACATCAATCCACCTCCCCCCCCACTTAGTCCAAACCCCTTTCCCATTTGGCCATTTCTATGCTTTCTGCTACTAGGGCACCAATAACTTCCACATTTGACATCAGAATTGCGATTTGAAAAATTTTGAATGTTTGTCTTAGACTCCTGCATTGCTTGGCACTTGTCGTTGTTGGTTTCGCTACTCCAAAAATTTTATAAAAATTCAAATCCACTGTAGTGTCGTGATGCTGCATGTCTACCACTGTAAACATGAGGGTAGAATTTTGTGCCAAGATTTTGGACTCTTAAGTCAGTGTCATTATCAGTTTATTTTTTGTTGCGTGTTTCTTCTATGTTTGCATTTGCATGACGCACAAGCACATGTAGTTAGGCTAGGCAAAAATTCCTCAATGCATTCATATTTTTTGTGTGGAACGTCGCTTGATTGATTGCAAATCATGGACTCAAATTTGCAAACTGCATGAGTGAAGGCCACAAAGTTCTTTTCCAAAGCATGATCTTTGATAGGGAATATTACATGGAGAAACAAATTCATATGAAGAAATCTGATTTTGAAAACTTAGAACAGTCATGCATGTCAAGTGTTCAAGCCTACAAGAAGCATATGAAGAGTTTGATAAGCTGACAAGACGAAGCATTGCAAGCATTGCATCAAAGGGCATAATGATCATGATCATTGAATTGGTTATATGTATACTCACTTGGTCACAATTTATGAGATGCAAAAGAATCCAAGGAAGAGAATGATCCATTTAATTTATACAAATTCCCATCTTGACTATCCCAAATGATGATTCTACTCATCTAGTTTCTGATTTGACTAGACATAATACTGAGGGCCAAATTTGTTGACCAACAACAGCTTTGTCAATCATCCAATGATCTTCTATTCCTTTCACGATTAAAGAAAAGTGTGATCACAAGAAAAGATCATGCGAATGTTTCAAATCAACTCTAAGCTAACTATGCAAATGGAAGAGCACGAGAACTAAAGATTATGACTTTGGAAAAGAGGACGAGCATGTCAAGGTGGCCTACGTTGATGAATAGGAACGTAATCTCTAATGTATACGAGGGAAAATTTATGAATGCTTTTTTCTTTCAATTTGGAGCCGAATGATAAATTGGTGGAAGCTTTTCCGAAGCTTTTGTAAGCTGCAACTTTTGTTGTTGCGGTGGCAAAGATCAATGGCGTTGATTATTTAAGAGGGTGGAGTATGTTGATGGTGGAGGGGGGAGACGACGAAGTGAAAGGGCGGGAAGAAATCTGTTGCAGAGGGAATGAATGAAGAAGACAAAGAGGTGGTACACAGAACGACACAAAGAAGCCGAAGGGTGGGTAAGCATGGCCGAAAGATGAATGATGAAGCTGACAAACGAATCTGGTAATGAAGAATGCAATAGAGAAGGATGGCAATGCAAAAAGGTGACGACGGTAGAAACAAGAGGAAGGTGAAAAAGGAATCGGACAGAGCGAAGCAGAAAAAAAACGAGGAAGGCAATGAGATGTTTACTTTTGATCGTGATTGCTATACCGACTACCATCGAAGGAAATTCAACAGTCGACTTTTAAATTTTCGTGTGATGTTGATCTCACTGAGACTGACTTCAACAAATATCTAGCCAAAAAGGAGGCAACATAGATTAGGTATGAATTGACAAACTCTCCTATATGTTTAACAACTTCACAGTGTTCAGGGTGACGAGAAAGCGGTGACAAAGGAGCGAATCACGGAATCAAAGAGCTCGGAGAAGCACACGGAAGGGGTCTTGCACTACAACAAAAAGGCCTCATAGATGCACATTTAGATGCGATTTTTGAATATAGAGAAAATCTTATGGGCGCGTCTATCCGCCCGTCTATTTGCGCGTCTACCATTTCGCATCTATAATCGCATGTATCAATGAATTTACATGCAAAAATAGACGCGCAATAGACACACATATACACACGCATATAGACACACTGGTAGACGCGAACGAAAAACAAAAAATCTCCCTTTTTTTAAAAAGATATTTAATTTCTTTTTTAAATTTGAATTATGAAGCGCGTGTAATTTGCACTGTAGACGCGCGTATAAACGCGGATTATCTGCAATTTAGACGCGCGGATAGATATGCAAAATAGAACTGGAAAAAAAAAACCAGCAAGCATGTGCTCTCTATTTTTTTTTTCCCCTCCCATACATCAGATTGTGCATTTGGGAAAAAGACAATGTATCTTATGGGCACGAGAATTGAAAATAAAAGTCCATGTATTGATTATAGGTCTAAAGCATTTACATGGGAAGTTTAAGTGCTTGCAACCTAAAGCGTGGCCACAAGCAGTAGGCTCAAAGATGGATCATACATATACAAGAAAAGAAGGCCTCATGAGGAGGTATGGTGCTCCTCTACGAATCTGAAGAAGAAACATCTTCGCTAGTACCACCATGGCTACTAGCGTCGCTATCCCCCTCCTCGCTATGCTCCACATCTGGGTTCACCTACACACACAAAAGATCAAGGTTGCTTACATAGACATAGTGGAGAAAAAGTTATAATTAGCTATACTTTTAATAGGAAAGTAAGAAAAACATACCTCTCTGGCTGTCGAATCCTCATGGCCCGGTTGTATTGGTCCTCACTGATGAGACCCTCCTCATAGAAGTGAAGCCATGTGGCTGCGCGATTATGGCCTCGATGGTAACCTACCTCTCTAGGAGTAGGTATCCTACCAACGATGGTAGTCTGCAAAACAATTATGATATATACAAACAATTATGAGCCACAATATATTAGAATAAAATATATAAAGAATTGAAAGAAATATAAATTTTAAAAAACTAGAAATCAAAATATACTTACAAACTCTGCCTCCCACGACTCTCTGCTGCCCGATCCGTAATGCGATGATCCCACGGTTTCCATTTGCATCCGTCGCGCCTCTGCATGCTGGCAACTCTTCACTTTCTCTGTTGCTTTATTCTTGGCTTTCTTCCACTATATGCGGTGGCACATAGGTGGTTGGCTATAGGCTCCATGCCCCTCCTCCTGCCTCCGCAGTGAGTCCCTGGCCCGTGTCATGAGGTGGGATCTTTTGTTGTGAAGCATATCCCTCACTTTTGTGCATCCCCAATCATTCGAGAATCGCTGACCCTCAGGATTTGGGTACCTCCTATGGACTGCCCTCAACACCTCCTGCTACAAGCCGCTTTTCTGATTTTTGAAGGCAGTGAAACAATCTTTATACGTCGCATGCACGACGCTCCTCATGTACGCCATTACATCCCTTCCTTCATTATCATGAAAGATACCACCAGCATCTGTAACTCTATAGTATTGGCGTACAACCTCCTCTACGTGATCTACTGGTGAGGGTGATCACTGGCCACCTCCTAGGAAACCCCCACACAAGCCTCCTCCTCCCCGTCGACTCTCCCTCCTCCCTCTCTGTCAACTACCCTCTGCCTCGCTGGATGCACGAGCTTCTACAAATGCACGTGCTTCTGCATATGCTTGTGCTTCAGCCGATGCATGTACAGGTGTTGCACGTGAAGTACATGCTTATGGAGTACCTGCATATGGAGTACCTGCATGTGGAGTTTGGGAAGTAGTGCCACGCAAAGACGTTAGAGGCATTCCAGACATGACACTGAACACCTCATCCGCTGTGGGAGAGCGACCAAGGTGTCTGGTCATCTCTCCCATGAAGTCTTCCCTACTAGGAAAACCTCCAAAAAATGCATTCAATCCCTTGTCAAACAAGGCCAATGTATCATTCATGCGATCCAAATTCGGGTCATTGCTAGATGAACCAGGATATGATATCTGCAAAAAAAACACAGGAAAAAGATAAATTTATTTGTATACAAAAAATCATATATTACCTACATTTTCAAAGAGCTTTCTTTAGACATTGAGCATAAAACTTAAGTGCTAATGCTTCTCATAAACAAGAAAACTGATAAACACAAACATGGGATTGGTCACATTCATCATTGCAAAAATATATTGTTTACTATTAAAACTGGGAGACCTGGCGCATGTATGCCCGCGTCTAAATTGCAGGTTAGACGCGCCCTCAGACACGCTCCCAAAAGTCAACCTTTTGTCCAGCGCGTCTATATTGGCATCTAAGATGTAGCACAGATGCGCTGTCAGATGCACATTCCAGGTCAATGCTCTGCATGCCCGTGTATCATCGCGTGTAGACTGCAGAGCATAGGCGCCAGCACACGCGCTCTAAGACGCACCCTTAGACGCTATGAGAGGAAACATTTTTCGCGTCTATATCTGCGTCTACATTGAAATGTAGACGCGCTCGGTTACCTGATTTTAGCCCCGACGACCGCCATTGATGATTTACAAAATGCAATAAATAATGGAATCACAAATCCTAAATATATAGACAGAGCAGAGAGAGAAAGAGAGAAACAAAGAGAGAGAGAGAGAGAGAGAGAGAGAGAGAGAGAAATAGAGAGTCACCTTGGGTGTTTGGTGTGGCGGGTGGTGGCGCTTCTTCCTTCTCCTTCTTCCTCTCCTTGGTAAGTTACTCTCCCTTGATGCTTGCTTGCTTGCTTGCTACTTCTTCTTATTCTCCTCTCTCTTGTTCTCTCTTTCTTCCTCTCCTTGGCTTTCCTTTTTCCTTTCTTGTGTGTTTAAAATGAAAGAAGAGGTGAGTCATGAGGAGGTGAGACACGAAGAGACTAGGTGAGGCATGAAGAGACTGCATGTCGGCTAAACTTAAGCTTCAGAACCACAAAAAAAGCAAGAAAGGAAAGGCGCAGTTTGAAAAGAAATGATTTAAGTATGGTTTGAATTTTGACGTGTGCGTCTATTTTTGCATGTATATGTGCGTCTATTGTTCAGATAGACGTAAGAATAGACGTGAATATAGACGCGAAAATAGACACTAATATAGACGCGTAGGTAAACGCGAATATAGACGCACATTTAGGCTTTATCATAATTTTTTGTTTTTAAGATAAGTTTTAATAATGAATTCTTATCATAAGTTTTAATGTATTTATGATGGTTTTTGTGTATTTAAAATTGAGATCTTATGTAAACATATGAATGAAAAATATTTTAATTTGATGTTGTCATGAATTAGGTTTAATCATGTTGTCATCACCTAGTGCGGTGCATGCTAATGAGTCAATGACCACATCCTCAAGTGAGGATGAAACATTGTGTCTTCATAATCGAGATGCATGGCTATAATGAAAAATTAAATGCATGTGTGATTGTTGTCGAGGGTGTATTTTTCGAGCACGTCGAATTGCAATGTCACACCTTAGCTTGTATGGAGAATGGGACCGAGAAAAATCACCGGTATTCATTGTTTTTTTTTACCACTAAGATTGCTAGTCTATGTTATGGGAATTATATATCAATGTACATGAAACTCCCTTTTGTGGTTGAGCAGGATGCAGTGCCACATCCTCAGATGCTCCCTCCTAGGCGTCGAGAGGCTGCAAAACGTTGACGTGAGGAGGCAGAGTCTTCAAGAAGAGTAGAGACTGACGACCATGATAGTAACCCTCATGAAATGCCCCATCAAGTCGTAGAGGATGAGATTTTAGACAACATGGTACACCATCTATTTTCACAACCGGTTCAGGGAGAAGGTCACTCTACAAAGCTAGATGATCCACTATATGTAGCATCATCTACTCCATTGTATGAAGGTTGTACGTACTCCGTTCTTCGTGCGTCCCTCGAGATACTTAACTTGCAAACAATTTATGGATGGAGTAATGTCAGTTTGGATGCGTTATTGAAGTAGGTATCAATTCAGTTTGGCTTATGAATCATAATATTAATTGTTCTATTTTGAAATCAGACAGAAATATATGACGTTGGTGGTTTTTTAACTCACTTTTAAAAATATATGTAGGTTATTATCACAAATTCTTCCAAAAGGAAACAAATTGCCAACTAAGAGAGAGCAAGCAAGACATTACTTGACATCTCTGGGAGGCCTCGATTATGTCAAGATCCATGCATGTGTCAATGATTGTGTCTTATTTCATGGGATTCATGAGTTCGCACGAGAGTGTCCTATTTGTGGCGAATCAAGATACGAAGTGGAGATGAAGTCAATGGATATGCCTCGTAAGGTTTTGCGACATTTTCGATTGTTCCACGTATAAAACTTATGTTCAAGTGTAAGTCTATTGGAAAGCTCATGTCATGGGATGCTAGTCATCGTTCAAGTGATGGAAAATGGAGGATCCCTGCAGACACACTGGAATGGCAACATATAGATAATTTGTGGCCCGTTTTCAAAGAAGAGCCAAGAAATTTGAGATTTGGTTTAGGTATGGATGGAATCAATCGATTTGGCATCAAAAGCACATCATACAGTGTATGGCCAGTGGTATTGGTGAACTATAATATTCCTCCATCCATGGCAATTGAAAAGGGACATGTAATGTTGTCCCTTCTGATTCTTGGAAAGCATAAGGTAAAAAACATGGACATTTACTTAGAGCCTTTGATTGAAGAGTTAGAAATGTTATGGGAAGGTATTGAGGTGCAAGATACAAGTGCATCTGCATCCTCTAGAGATTTCACATTGAAGGCCATGTTGTTGTGGACCATGCACGACTTTCTAGGATACAGAGAGTGTTCAGGTACATGTGTATAACTCTATATTTGAAATTCAAGACTTGAATCAATTGCATTTTATTAATTCACTTGTTTTTTCAGGTTTAACCATGTCAGGATATCATGCATGTCCTATTTGCAGTCCCTCTCTAGTTTCCTCTAGGCCGGCACGTTTAAAAAAGGTTATCTACGACAATCATCATCGATTTCTTCCTATTGACCATCCCAAATATATTCTCCCTACTAATGGAATGACTCCACAATCTCTAACCATTCAAGATTGGAAGGAGAGATGGATTAATGCCGACAGCCACTCTCCACTCGGCATGAGTCAGTAAGAAGTGCATTTCTCTCGATTGACCTTAAAGTATTTAGCATGATGAATTGTTTACATAATATATTGTTTTTTTTTAGGTTCTCTATATTTTCTCGTCTTCCGTACTGGACTGAACTCAATATTAATCACCTGTTGGACCCCATGCACATATTCAAAAATGTTGTATCTACATTATGGGATCACTTGATAGGGGCTTGTGATTCAGTTAATGTAAGGGAGGATTTATGTAACATTGGTCGCATGAGAGGAGCCTGGCCACGCATTGGACCTAGAGGAAAGATTGAGCTACCCCATGCACCTTGGATGTTGTCAAAGAATTAGGAAAAAATAGTGAAGGAACAAATATATAGCTTTCGAACACCCACAGGATGTATGAGATGTCTCAAGGGAGCCTTCATAAAGAAAAAGAAAAGAGGTGTGGAGCAACTATCTGGTTTGAAGTCCCACGATTGGCACAAAATGATTCAACTAAGGGTATCTCTAACCATGAATATAGTAATTAGTGGAGTAACTATGTGTAAACTTTGGGGTATGATGACTTTTTCCTCAACTAATCATTTGATCTATGAGTATTGTTTACATTCAGTTCGTACTTCCTACTAGCATATCCCATTGTGTATCCAAAGATGTACGTGATATCATTTACAAGATGGGAGAGCTTGTGAGGTGTGTATACATTGTATTTTTTCATTATATATCTTTGAATTTCTACACAAAAATAAACAATTCTCAAATACATCTTGACAGATATGTGAGCTCGAAGGAAATTCATCCAAACACATTGCAAGATGCTCGAGTATTATCTGTTGAGGTGGTTTGTTTGGTGGAGGAAAATTTTCCTCGATCCATTTTGACTACTCAATTACATTTACTCGTACATTTGATTGATGAGATCGCACTTTGTGGGGCAGTTCATGTAAGGTGGATGTTTTTTCTTGAGCGCTTCATGAAAACCTTGAAAGATTTTGTGAGGCAAAAAGCACGGCTTGAGGGAAGCTTGGCTGAGGGTTGGTTAGTGCAATCATCCCTTGTTTATATCTCTGAATATCTTGCTGAAGTGGATCCCTCTCAACCACGACTATGGAAAGATGATGAAGACTTGAGGATGACCTCTATAGTACCTCAAGGAAAAGGAATGAGTAAAGTGCTAACAAAAGAAGAACTTCGTAAGTTAAATAGTTTTTGTGTGCTCAATAGTGATGTAATGAGCAAATGGGTGACACTATATAATGAAGCAAGGGCAAGAAGAAAAAGCAAAAGACAAGAATTTTGCACTAGATATGGGCGTAATGTCTCATTTCCAGATCATCTAAATGTGCTCCCATGTCATATTGATATAGATTGGTTACATGAGGAAATGGAGAGAATGAAAAAAGAGGAGGAAATTAATATATCTCAAGGAGAGTGGAAATACGCACGAGGTTGCTTATCAAAGGTGAGACATACTATCAATTAATTTGTTTCTATAAGTTTTATTTTATATAAATAATTGACATGTTTGATCTTTTATCTTTTACTACTAGTGCACATTATTCAATGCACTTTGGTGTGAGGGTAAACATCTTCAAACTCAATATATAGATGAAAAGAGAAATACCCAAGATTGTGGTGTCCTTGCTCACTTCCAGGATGCCAATGGTACCATGGAAGGTTATTGTGGCTTGATCCAAGATATTCTGAAGCTTGACTTCAGACAATTCTTTATATATGTACTGGATGTGAAGTGGTAATAAATGGTGAGCATTGCACAATCAGACGTCATCCAAGTGGTTTTGTAATCATTAACTCTACAAAATTTCACCAAAACAAGAATGACACATTAGTACTACCTCAACAATGCGAGTAAGTATATATGCAAAGGCTAATTTTTTTATATGTATACATGTGATACATATACACGATATAATAAGTACTTAAGTTTTTTGCTTTTGTTTTTCAAATATAGGTTGTGTATCATCCAATGGTAAACAATAACCGATGGTGGTATGTCATCCCTATATCTAATCGTTCAAAACCAATATATGGTAATATTACCGACATGGAGATAGCAGATGACAATCCAACAATTAATGATGATGTGCATGATGACACCATAATGGATGATATGTGTGATATAGTACAAGATGAACCTCGCGAGGATGTTCAAGGAAACGCAGAAGAAGACAATAATGTGATTGTCGATGATATTGATGAAGTTATTGAGCAATATAGCAACACATCTGATAGTGGGATAAACTTATTTGTTTCGTTACCTCTTGGTAACATAGACCTAGAAGGAGATAGTTTAGCAAGGGCTGATCTCATTGAAGATGAGATGGATCATTCATTGTAACATACTTAATTTTCTTAATGATTCAATGTGTATTCCTAATTCTATGGTTTTTATCATGCGCACACGTGCATACTCAAGAATCAATAGTCAAGTTTAAAGCTAAATTGAAATTTCCATAATAAAAAGGAAGTATTTTTTATCATCTTGAAGTACGTAGAGAAATTACGAGATACATATTGCAATGCTTGCTACTAATTGTAAGGTTTTTGTCGCTTGCTGCTAATTACTTATATTAGGCTTGTCAACTGTAGGAACTGCCATTCATTAGAGAGCAATGAAAAAGAAATTATTAACTCTATTTTTTAAATTGAATGATTCAATGTGTATTCTTAATTCTATGGTTTTTATCATGCGTACACGTGCATGCTCAAGAATCAATTTCAGGTTGTTAAATAATTATTAACTTTGGTTTTTTAATTATGTGAATTGCAATTTTAGGTGGTTAAATAATTGTCTGTCTGTTGGTGCGTCTATATTGGCGTCTATTTGCGCAGATATATAGACGCAAAATTCGCGTCTATTTACACGCATGTTTACACACACTTATAGACGCAATGATAGACACGCCCGACTTAGCACGTCTAACATGCCCATCTATGCCTCGTTTCTGTTGTAGTGTCACAGTCAAGGCCATTGTAATGGCAAAGAAGAAGTCTCAATGGACAGTAAGTCGAGGGAGAGAAGTCGCAGAAGAGAGCATCGACGAGGGAGGAGGGTGACGGAGGACGAGGATGAGATGAAGACGACGTTGAAGCTACGGATATTGGATTCTATGTGATGATACTGCGATGAAGGAGTGCCGAGAGCGAAAGCTAGAGAAGGCCGGCGGAATTAGTAAGATGACAACAATATTGGTCAATGAAGGGCCGAGCTGTGTGTGTGCTAATGGTCATTGCTATGCCTTTGGTGTGAGCTGATATTACTGTTTATAGCCACGGTGTACTTTGGTATAAATTTTCTCATCCACGACCATGAAAATGGTATAGCCTCCGATAAATGGTGCCCTTCCACTCGTTGTGGATTTGGTCAGAGTGATAAATTCCACAGTGTGTTACCTTGAATGTAACAACACTTGAACCAATAGTCCTGTGGATGAAGAGAAATGAGGAAAAGAGATCAGTGCTTACATGCGCAGCTATCCAAGAATGGAGACCACGGCCATGATCAATGGTCATGAAGTAATTGTCCTCTATGGCTTATTTTGCTCATTAAGACATCAACAGTTTTGTCAAAAATTCACCTCGCTTTTCTATAAAAGCTCAAGCAAAACATCACTTACCTATTCAGATCTTCATGGCCACAAGGATTGACAACAAGAATAAGGCATCAAAAAGTTCATTTCATTCACCAAAGCATGCTTCAATCAAAGCATATCAATTTGTTCCCACATACTCATCGCATGTCAACTTACAATTGTGTAAACCTCTATCTATACTTTCTCTATAAAACCTCTTCTCTTCATCATTTTGTGAGTGGATCTCTTACCTCGAATGATTATTTCTTTGTATCTTGTTCCCAAATACAAAGCAAGTTTGAAACGTATCCTTGAATACTAATGTATTTGAATCTTCTACTCCATCTAAATGCCTTAAAATTGAGTTTTCTTTATCATCCTTTCCTCCCATCTTGCTAAGCGTCCCTACGGCGAGCGACGTCACAAACTTTGCGCACGAATTTTGTGTGACACCTGGTGATCCGGACGTGAAAGCGTCACTTCTGATTGTCGAGATGGGAGACTCTTCGAATGCTCCACCCAATTTATCATCAAGTGCTTCTTCCTTTTCGACTGATAAGATGAAGAATTTATTGCAAACTCTTTCTTCGGCCATTATAATGCTGAATCAACATATGCAGTTATCTATGCTATAGCAGCAACAGCTACGCCAACAATAATTGGATCAACAATGAATGCTACATCAAGAACAAGAGCATACACATGGAGCAACCAAAGCAATTGAGGACATGGTAAGTGAACACAAATTATTTGATGGATGGAATGTTTTAGCTTATCTTAAACCATTTGAAAGCCAGATGTTCTTCTTTGGAGTTCTTACCAACTGGAGCAACTATTTCTTATGACTTGTATGCCTGCTTTGTGGGTTAGAGTGAATAATTTATTTGTGCAAGATTAAAATTGGAATGTCTTCAAGAAGGAACTCAAAGATGAATATGTCCTAGAGGATTATGGTATTACTACTCGGAAGACATTCAAGGAGTTGGTCTATCAGCCCAACAAAGGACTTGTTGCTTCCGAGTTATTGTGCGAATTTGAAGATCGTTACAACCAGTTGGATGCACTTGAGCAAAGAGCCCTAAACTCAGAGAAGGTGGAGTTATTCTTGCAGGTGTCTGCTCCTGCAATACAAGACAAGTTGGGAGAGCTTCTTGAAGACCGTATGTAGCCTATGGGATTGAAGATGGATTGGCAAGATGTTGTTGATGCGGTTTCCACATTCACAAAGAGGTGGAGATGGATCAAGGCTCGCTTTCAAAACGGTATGCAAACACCTCTAATGATGTATTCTCCGACCTCCACTTCTCCTACTGCTCCTTCCACTTCTTCTCCTACCTCTCATCCCATGTCTATGCCTACTTCTATGCCTATGCCTATGCCTATTCCTATGGCAGCCGTTAGACCATTTGCTAAACCAACTGTCGAAGACATGGTGGAAGAAATTTCAAAGAACTTGAAAGATCTACAAATAAAAATGGCCAGAAGAGATCTATAGCCACTTAACCCAGTCCCAAATTCTGTTCCATCCTCTTCTGCTCCTATGAATTCTTCCAGAAACGATCGTGTTCGCTGTTGCATATGGTGTGATAATCTAGACCATGAGCGTAAGGACTGTCAAGACTATGAAGAGGCGAAAAGACTGAAGTTGGTGGTTTGGTAGGACAGGATGATATGTCTTGGAGATACTGAGCAACCACTTAAAATAAATTTTGACAAAGGAGGTATGAAGAAATTATTGGAGGAATCTCTCTTACATTCTTCTTATGTGAAGCAAGAGGCGGCAAGAGAAGCTGCTGCTTATGGTCTTCAACTGGAGCAATTACCGAAAGATAAGTCTCCTTTATGGTCATATGCACTGCATGCTGAAAAGAAAGGTAAAGCTTCATCATCTAAAGTTTCATTCATAGGAGACTCCATTAGAAAAGGGACTAGATGGAATGATCACGTAGATGTCTTCTCTATCTATGCTTATATTGCAAAATCTCAAGAATTTGAAGCACTTGTTGAAGAAAAGCGCAAAAGAGATAATGATCAATCTGAAGGATAAAAAAGGGAAACTAGGAGAACTGAACCGGTTCTTCAACCTTCTTCTTCAAGACCGGAGCAAAATATGGCCGATGTACAAAAACCAAAAGTACAAGAAGATCAAAAGGCCCCGAAGACAAAGGATTCGAAGCCGAAGAAGCAACGTGGACTCAAGCTACTATCCGACATTGAGACATCCACAGACTTGAAAAATGTACTTGAGGATGGAATTCTTAATTACAAAATTAAATTTACACTTGGAGAAGTTTTGTGGATTTCAAAAAGGGAGTTTCATGATGTTATTATTGACATCATAAAAAAAGCACCAAATTATTGAAGAGCCAACATAGGATATGATCCATCGAGAGGCTTTAGCTATTGCCAAGGCTATTATCTATGGATTACAGATTGAGGAGGTTGATTGTGAAGAAGAGACCATTGAGGAGCCTACAGATGGAGCTCTATGTATGCAGTCTAAAAAGTCTCTTCATCCTTTACTGTAGCCCGTACAGTATTATGAGAGCGATGATGCACCTACATTGGTGCCTCGTAGCCATTTTCTCGAAGTCACTAGGGGCTCGTGCGACTACAGAAACTGTCATCAAGCTTGGTGAGATTGAGACTCCTTGTGTTGCTCTTTTGGATCATGGTTCCGAGATTAATGTAATTGTGCGAGGTTTATATGAAGCTGGTAGATGGCCAGTTGATGTTGATCATGGTTGGTGCATACGTGCGGCCAACAACCCTGCAGGAGAGTTGTATGCTACTTGTCCAAATCTGAAGATTGCTATTGGAGATGTGGGTGAGTCTTATCATTTCTTTGTTCAAAACTATTGTTTCTATCCTATTATTTTGGGGCAGTCATTTATTGTTGAGTCTTGGATGGAGACTAAGGTTTTGGATGATGGGTCTACGTATGCACGGATCCGAAGCAACAAGGATAGGAAGAGCGCTATCCAGTTCATGACTGTTTGCATCAATCATCAAAGGAATAAAGATTCTTTGAGGGATTCCCCTCTTCTAGCAGGAGAATTGGATTTTTGCTCTGTACCACTGTCTTGCCAAACGATGGTGGTACGAGTCAGAGAAACCTATCGCCTCCTGGTAGCAGTAGTTTTTCCTCATGTGTTTATGGTGTATGCACTGAAAGTACTTCATGTTTTTAGCATATTTCTGATATGTCTAGAGCTGCCAGGAAGCATATTTCCTAGGGTTGTGACACCTATGGTTATTTTTACCATTTTGCATGTCCCTTGGAATCTACAGCCTATGAGTGTGCCGAGGGCTCACTTTCCCAACTTTGTAGAGCTTTTGAATGAGTGGATCATGATAGGAATTTTAAATCATCTTCAGCTCCATATTCCAACACATGGTTCACAATTCCTAAGAAGAATGGGACAGCCAGATTCATATAGGACTTATAGCCAGTAAACAAGGTCACTACTCGAAATGTTGGTGCTGGATCTATTGTGGATATGTTCGCTGAAGCTTTTGCTGGATGTTGTCGGAGTGCATAGAGTTGAAGGTTACCACATGGGTTTGGCAAGAAAACTGGACAAGATAGATGGAGATATGTCTTCACGAGATGGGGGTTAAAGAGCTTAGACTCCGGAGATGATAGAGATAAGAGAAGGGTTGAAGATAGATTCAGGGAAAGGAGTAGAGGGAAGAGAAGGGGTTGGAAGAAATGGAAGACGTTGAAGAATACTCCCAAAAAAAAATTAGAAAATATATAAGAATACTAACAAAGATGAAGCTTGTCAGTTTATTTCAGCATTATGAGAGGATAAAACTCTAATAGACAAAACCATGTATAAAATATTATCTTCCTCTATACTGCTCCGATCGCCAATTTGATGCCTCCATTGGCTCCGAAAGGGGTGTTAAATACCAAGACACCTGGCCAGAATTCTGCCATATCTCTCCTTCTTTATCTTCCACTTTGGAGTGTTGTTCACTGCCTAAAAACAACGATCGCACGTCGCGCGATTTTGTCAATCTCTCTTTTTACATAAAATCCTCTCAATTTTGCTGAAAGCTGCATGCTTTCTTTTACATGTCATCTTAATCTAGAAGTAGTCTATAGTTTTATGGATTTTTATAAAAGATAATATCTAGAATATCAAAAATCGGTTAAAACTTGTCCAAAAATCTAATATTTTTGAACCATGGACACTAACACTAATGTCTAAAATGGCATTGAATCTCTAAATCAATAAGAAAGCCACACTCTAGATTTTTTCACATGGTATGCACGTAGTGGCAAGACATTCACCCCCTCCTAACCTGCACATCCTATGGCATGTGCCAAAGTCTTAGGGATCTGAAGTGTCAGAAGAAGTATCTTTTTCCATGTCAATGTCTTCATCTTCTGTCTCTTCTTCTTCTTCTATGTCTTTCTGCTTTGGAATTATATCCAAGTTTTCTAACTCACATGTTGAACTTTCTCTTTATTTGAAGAGCTTGATTCTTTTTTCTGCTATGGATATCTTTATGTTGGTCCCACCTAATTCGGCCAATGAATATGTGGCATTGTCATGAACGACCTTTACCACATACAGGCCAAACCAACACTTTACCATTGTCCTAGAAGTACTTTATTGATTGTCTAGGCTACCGTCATAGATAAGGACCCAGTCATTTTCTTGAATTGCTCTTGGATGAAGTCGATGTCGCTTATCAAATCTTCTTTTATTCTTTAGTCTTACTCTCTTTAGCTTCTCAATAGCTGCTTGAATATCGTCAGGCCTTCTTTCTAGCTGCCATGTGCACAAAGTCAGAAACTCTTCTCTACTGATGCCTTCCTCCCAAGGTAGAAGACTCTATGTGAGAATAGATTCTTCAATTGGCATAATTGGTTGTTGTCCATGCATAAGTTCAACTGGCATATAGCCAGTCACTATACTGTGAGTAGTCCGGTCAACTCATAATGCAAAATGTAGTATTTTAGGCCATTCTTTGATCTTTCCTCTACAAGACTTTGCTAGAGCTTTGAGAATAGGCTGGTGCCCTCTCTCACTTTTCCCATTGCCTTCAGGGTTGTAGGCTAATGTTAAAGCCAACTTAATACCCAATTGAGCAAAGAAGTTGTGTTCCTTATTAGTATCCAACTCTCCTCTATCTACAATTACTTTACCCACACAACCATATCTACAAAACACTTCTTCAAGCAAAAAATGACAAATAGCTTGAGTGGAATTGGTTGGTAAGGCTTTACCTTCAACTTGATTGGTTAGATCCTCTCTTGCAAGCACTAAATATTGCATTTCCATATTCGTATAGTAGGCATAGTTATAATATCAATAATCCATCTATAATGTATAGACAAAGGATAAGTTGGTTGTAATCCATCTCGATACTTAACCATAGAATACATTTGACACACATAACACGTTTCAAAAAAATGTGCTATATCCTGATACATGTTTTTCCACCAATATTTTTCTTTGACTTTACTAAAGGTTCCCCATATGCCTCTATGGCCAACCCACAAGCTTTCATGAAATTCCTTCATTACATGTTGTTGCAATCTTTTGTTACCTAAAACTCGGACAGTGCTCCATTCTTCTTCTTTGCATGCTTCCATAGATGTCCTTCTTTAAGAAAAAAGCCATAAGCTTTCCTCTTGATATGCTTGAACTCCTCATCAGTCGAAGTCTCCTTCTTTTTCATTATGCTCAAATATTGGCCGATCTTTAGCCAATCTTCTTCAAGGAAATGAACTAGAACTTGAGCAATGTAATGAGCATGCTGGCTTCTAGTTGACCACCCTGTTGTTTTCAGCTTTGGACCAGTATATGCAATAACTGAAAAGGTATTTTCAGGAGCCATGGAATGAAATTCAGCAAGTATAGATTCTTAAGCTTCATCTTCTTCCATCAACTCTTCTTCATTGTCATATCTTGCACGTGATAGCATGTTAGCAAGTGGATTCACCTTTCTTGCAATATGCTTTAAATCGGGATTGAGAGATTTAATATACGCAATCCATCTTAGCATAGCAATGTTGGGTGTAGAGTAGTTGGCAATCATGCCCAATAGTGGAAGACAAGCAATTTCTACTACTACGGAAGCACCTATAAAGTATTCACGATCACACTTTAATACGGTTACAACTCCTCAGAATTCCCTTATTACTTGTGCATACCTTCTTTGACATTCATTCAGAACTTTTGCTCCAAAATGAATTGCATACCTATTACCTTCAAGATCCTCTTGGCCAACAGTCCATCCTATCCCAATGGGACTTGTATCCACAGTAAGGTGACCATTTGAATAATCAGCCCTTTTAAGAGTGGGGGCTGAAATTAATAGCTTCTTTAATTTACGCATAGTGAGAGTATGCTCATTACCCCAAGAGAATCTTTGGCCTTTTCTTAATAATTGATAAATGTTTTCAGCTACATGAGCAGAATGTGGTATCCATATGAGATAGAGTACGCATGCCCCAATAAATCTTCTTGCTTCTAAAACATTTGTGTATTTTCTTGCATTTTGCTGATAGAATCTATCTTGATTGGCGAAGGTTTGCGTCCATAAGGGCCACATAGATGGCAAACCACTAGGACTTCTTCTACTCCAAAAATCAACTTAGCTCTAGAAAGAGTAAGATATACTTCTTCTAGCCTTGTTGAAATCCTGTCACAGTCATGAATATGGTTAACTACAAATGTCCTACAACCATCTTCGTCAAGCTCCTCATTATTTCATTGAATTCACATCCCTTGATAGGTACATTATCAAGAAATGGAAGAGTAAATTGTGGAATAAAGTCCCTTAAGACTTTGTGCATGGCATTCATCATATGGGCTACGGAGTTTATTGCATCTTGTAGTAGAGTGCACATGCAGACCAATCCAAGAGGTGTCTTCGTTGCGGTAATGTCTCAGATTTTTAATGAAAGATGAAATTGGTCATATCCTGAATATAGGTCACCCATAGAATAAATTGCTCTACCTGCAAAAGCTTCAGCAAATTCGTTAACAATTGGACCCGAACTAACATTTCAAATCGTGACACGATTAACAGGCTGTAGATCTTGAATGAATCGTAAAGATCCATTTTTCTTGGGCACGATAAACCATCGGTTTGAGTAAGGTGCTGATGAAGGTTCTAAAATCTTCATTCTGATCTTCTCATTTAGAAGTTCCAATAATTTGGGCAAATGCGCCCTTGGAACAAGAATAGGCTTGAGGTTCCAAGGCACATGTGGGACCATAAAAATGAACATAGGAGCCACAATATTTGGATCCACACAACCTATTTCACTTGGTTGAAATGCAAAAGCTTTTCAATGTTTCATTAGCATTTGCATAAAAGAGTGTTTTTTAGCCGGCGAAAGAAAAGATTTTTCACCTATTGTGAGCTCTTTTATACTTTCAGATGTCAACTTGTGACCAATGTTGGAAGGATCACGAAGACTTGGCTGATATGTTGCCCTATCAGCCACTCCTTTACTTTCAAGAGGCAATGGGAGTGCCATAGGCTTGACTTTCTTATCCACCGTATTGTATTTTGTCTCCACTTGCGCTTCAGCCTTGTTGAGTAAACCAATGTCTTTCTGCTCAACAAATTCTTGAATTGTTTGATAAAAATCCAATGTACATACTTCTATGGACTGATTTTGAGCCTGATTTTATGTATGAGCAGCCGCATATATTTCAGCCAATGTGTCAGTTGTAATCAGTCTTTAAAAAATGCCTAAAATATCTTCATTTTTAGCCATCATGTCATAAGTTTTCAGCTTCCTTTTTACATGACATAAGTATTTTCTTTTAGTTTTGTTCATGGTTGAAAGAGACTTATAACAACCCATACTATTGGTTGTACATACATACATATTTACTAGAGACACAGTTTCTATAGCATAAGGAGGTTTAATCTTTGTACATGATACATTGCCATAGCCTCCTTCTATAGCATTGCAGCCCAAAAAACCCTTGAATTCTCGAGCACACCATGTAACAAAATCTAGAGTGTGGCAGATAATCACATAGTCGATCTCTGTTTCAATGATGGTTAACACACACAGTAAGAAATTGGACAGCTCGTTCATTATGCTTACTTCAGATTCAAGCATAGGAAGAACCATCATTAAGAGCTTTTGTTTCCAAGCGGGCTTCAAAACTGTAAGGTTGCCCAAGAATGATAGGGTAACTACAAGAGTCCTGAACAATAAAGTGAAAATTGTCTTTTATGTCTCCAATAGTTACCTGCACATTAGGACATGTAGCATATAACTCTCCAGAAGAGTTGTTTGCAGCTCTCATTCGCCAATCTAGATCAACATCTATGGGCCATCCGCCACTTTCATAGAGACTCCTTGCCATGACGTTTATCTCCGAGCCATGGTGTAAGAGTGCAATACATAATGTTTATTTTTCTCCAAATTTGACGACTATCTCCATTGTTGCTCTTGCCCAATGTGTACGGGAGTAGTGACTGCTTGGAATAAACCGAGCATCTTCTTCCTCATGCATGTGTTGTAGACGGCATTCTTTTTTAGGGGTGGGTTGCCCAACTAGTTTGGGCCAGCCAATCATTACATTTTCAGCTTTCACTTCTTTAATTTTTGCATTCATGCTTTCTTTATCTTCAGCTTCAATTGCTGTGATTAATTCTTTAACTGCTTCAAGATGAATTTCTTGTGAAGTCAGCCTATCTTCATCCTACATAAAAACTCGAAGAACTTGCAAAAAAGCATGCACTGTTTCTTCAGCTTCATCACTAACATATTGTCTTTTCCTTTTGATTACATTAATAATTACATCATGGAATTCATGTTTGGCAATTCCAAGAATTTTGCCTAAGATGAATTCACATTTGATTTCCAGAACTCATTTTTCTAGGACTCGTTTGAGATCGGTTGCAGATTCTATGTGAGACTGCAATTTGTAGCCTAGCTACTTGCCTTTCTTCTTTTCTTCGGTTTTCTTTGTTTGTGGCGCATCTTCCATCTCTTGATCTAGGGTTATATTTTCAGCAAGCTTTGGTTGTTCATGTGTTCTTTTAGTTACCCATTTCGGAGGGCCAAAAGAGGAAGGCCCTGGTTCCTCTTCTCTTCTTCTCTTTTCTTCAATCAAGACTTTATGATTGACATCAGCCAAATGTGCAATAACTTGCGTTAGCCGAATCTTCTTTGGCTACTTTACCACGTTCCATTTGATCTAGTGCATGCATCCATAATTTAGATTGCACATTAGCTTTACATGCTTCAATTTGCACCCCATAGATAGTTGCATCAATTGTTGCGTGGGCATTCTTTACAACTAAATCTTCTAATCTTCTCTTCATTCCACCATTGCCAAAATTTTGCTCTAGTGGAAGACCAGTTTCAACTGCATGAATTTTTCCATCTTTCCAAAAGACAAGCTTCTATGCTTCAGCCTCATAGAAGGCAGAACACTCCCTATTGTCATGTTGTTGGCTGTCACACAAAATACAGCGCCTCTTAAATCCTTCTCTCATGGGTCTTTGAGTTGATGATCGACCGCCTTCTTCAATTTTGACATCCACCTTCTCCATCCCAGAACTAGTTTCTGTAAGATTCAGATCAAGGTCATGCATGCTTTTAATGACTTCATCCATGATATCATTTTATTAGAAGGAACAGAAGAATAAAGAGTTGGTTGATTAGTCAAAGGAATAGGGGATTCCAAAGGTGGAATAAGGTCCATCAATGGACTTGCTAAAGTTTAAGTAGAGCCCAATCTTAGGTGCATCTACTCTCTTCGAGCAATCATGTTAACTACATCAGTAATATCTGTCCATGCAATCTTGACTCCTAATTTGGAGGTAGCATCTTCTAGGCGATCAGCAAGCTTCTCTTGTAGAATGGGATCTACAGCCTTAAGGAATAATTCAATCTTCTGGCCTTCCATACTTTGTTGGTCTTCAGTATCAAGTTGTCCAAATTTACTTTCAAACTCATGGTATAAAGCTGTTGCAGCTAAACCTTTGTTGGGTTTCTCAACCCAATCAGTGAAACTTTGCTCTAGGATCTTCTAAGAAGAATTCTTTATGTAGGCCTTTTTTGAATGCAGCCCAATCCACATCTTGCTGAAAAGGACCATGGATTCTCCCTTAAAGACCATGCTTGGCTAGTCTAGCAAAATAGCGGCTCCATGCATGTTATGGTACACCAAAGAAGAGCATTTTCTCAACATACAAACGAATGAAAACATAGACATTTTGACCATTAAATTTTTTTAATTCACACCCAACTTATTCTCGGGCCTTGATAGCTGTGGAATCAATCTTCTCTTCTTCTTGTCTTTGTTGTTGTTGTTGTAACATTTGGATTTGTTATTGTTGGGTTTGCTGTAGTATGCATACCAACTGTTGTAGAGCATCTCCTGAAGAATCCTCCATCTTGGAGTTTTCTTACAACGACCTTCACGTCGGGTTCACCAATGTCGCAGCGCGTAGGGTTGAAGTTAACCATAGGGGTTTGGCAAGAAAACTGGAAAAGATAGATGGAGATATGTCTTCACGAGATGGGGGTTCAAGAGCTTAGACTCTGGAGATGATAGAGATAAGAGAAGGGTTGAAGGTAGATTCAGGGAGAGAAGTAGAAGGAAGAGAAGGGGTTCAAAGAAATTGAAGACATAGAAGAACACTCCCAAAAAAAGAATTAGAAAATATAGAATAATACTAACAGAGATGAAGCCTATTAGTTTATTCCAGTATTATGAGAAGATAAAACTCTAATAGATAAAAACGTGTATAAAAGAATATCTTCCTCCATGTTGGATAAAAACGTGTATAAAAGAATATCTTCCTCCATGTTGCTCAGATCGTCAATTTGATGCCTCCATTGGCTCCAAAAGGGGGGTTAGATACCAGGACACCTGGCCAGAATTCTGCTAGATTACTCCTTCATCTCCCACTTTGGAGTATTGTGAAAACAGAGATTGTGCGTCATGCAATTTTGTCAGTCTCTATTTTTACTTGAAATCCTCTCAAATTGGCTAAAAGCTACATGCTTTCTTTTACATGTCATCCTAATCTAGAAGTTGTCTATAGTTTAATGGATTTTTACAAAAAATAATATCTAGAATATCAAAAATTGGCTAAAACGTGTCCAAAAATATAATACTTTTGAACCATGGACACTAACACGAATCTCTGAAATGGCATTGGCTCTCTAAATCAATAAGAAAGCTTCACCAATGTCGCAGCGCGTAGGGTTGAAGATCACCACAAGGGTTTGATAAGAAAACTAGACAAGATAGATGGAGATATGTCTTCACGAGATGGGGGTTTAAGAGCTTAGACTCCGAAGATGATAGAGATAAGAGAAGGGTTGAAGGTAGATTTAGGGAGAGGAGTAGATGGAAGAGAAGGGGTTCGAAGAAATTGAAGACGTAGAAGAATACTCCCAAAAAAAGGATTAGAAAATATGAGAAGATAAAACTCTAATAGACAGAAACGTGTATAAAATAATACCTTCCTCTATGCTGCTCAGATCGCCAAATTGATGCCTCCATTGACTCCGAAAGGGGTGTTAAATACTAGGACACCTGGCCAAAATTCTTTCAGATCACTGCTTCTTCATTTCCACTTTGGAATGTTGTTCATTGCTTGATAGTAGCGATCGCGCGTTGCTCGATTTCATCAATCTCTCTTTTTACATAAAATCTATCAAATTGGCTGAAAGCTACATGCTTTCTTTTACATGTCATCCTAATCTAGAAGTTGTCTATAGTTTTATAGATTTTTACAAAAGATAATATCTAGAATATAAAAAATTGGCTAAAACTTGTCCAAAAATCTAATATTTTTGAACCATGGATACTAACACTAATGTCTAAAATGGCATTGACTCTCTAAATCAATAAAAAAGCCACACTCTAGATTTTTTTACACGATGTGCACCTAGCGGCACGACAATGTGCTATCTATTCTCTTGGTAATCTTTATTATGGATATGATTAGTTCCAGCTTGCCCTTGAAAGTAGAGATTTGACTACAATGAAGAAACCCTTAGGCCTTGTCTGAATGTGTATGCTTTTGTAAGGAGCTACTAATTCGGCTGCTCATATGATGAATGGGATGAACAATGTTCTACGAGATCTTATTCGTGAGCTTACTACGCCTTTCATTGATGATTTACCTATCAAAGGTTGCTTGAAAGAAGGAAAATATGATTCTTTATATGATCATGGATTCAGGTTCTTTGTGGCTTCACATATTAGAAATTTTGAGAGGATTCTGTGCAGATTGGAAGAAGTAAATTTGACCTTGTCAGGGTTGAAGTCAACTTTTGGTGCCAAAGAGGTTTTGATTGTTGGTCATATGTGTGGATATTATGGTAGGAAGCCTTCTCCTGCAAAGGTTGATGCCATACAAAAAAAAATTGAGACTTGCTCCTCTACTTCCGAGGTTCGTAGGTTTCTTGGAGCTTGTGTGTTTTATCTGATTTGGATTCCTCACTTTACTCATATTGCAGATGATCTTTGTCTGCTCTTAAGAAAAGGGAAACGTTTTTCTTGGAAGATAAAACATACTAAAGCCATCCAAAAATTGAAGAAATTATTGAGAGCTGCTCTAACTCTTCGAAAGCCATATTATGAGTGTGGAAGACCTATTGTGCTTACTCTTGATACTAGACTTATTGGCATTGGATGGGCTGTTGGCCAAGATGATGTAGATGGGAATAGGTATGCTATTTGGTTTGGGGTGAAAGTCCTAAACAAGCGACAACAAAGGTATCCACAAGTTAAAAGAGAGTTGTTGGGAGTTGTCACGACTCTCAAGAATGACAGAGAATACTTCATTGGTGCTACTGTGGTGGTCGGGACTAATTGTTTGCCTCTTCTAGGTATGATCATGAGTTGTTCTACCCCAGTTGTTGCCATGCTTAGATGGATTGGGTACATAAAATCCATGAATCTTGAGTTCAGGCACATAGCAAGTAAAGAAGACCCAATAGTTGATATGCTTTCACGAGCGAGGTATGATGATATGAATTTTTCTTGTTTTGATGATGCCGATGATGGGGCTGATCTTTCAGCCATGCATGCTGATCATACCTATCATGTGTCTACTTTGGAAAGCTTTGATGAGACTTTGTATAGAGGGGAGTATTTATAGATTGGTCATTATTTTAGTACTATGTCTAGACAAGATGGATGGACTAATGCAGACTTTAAAAAGATTAGAAGAAAATATTATGGTTTCTTCTTGTGAAGTGGGCTACTTTGGAAGCATCCACGAAAGTGAGGAGGACAGCCATTGAGATTTGTTTGTGATAAAGCTTCACAAGTGTGTATCATTTAATTCCATGAAAGTCTTTGGGCTGGACATCGAGCTGGATGGGTGACCTATGAGAAGATCAAAGAGCATTATTGGTGGAGAGTCATGTATGGAGATATCTGACAGTTTGTTGAAACATGTCCTGATTGTCTGTTCTCTTCAGTGAGGCATAGAGATGAGCTTCATCCTACCTACCCGCTATGTATTCATTACAAGTGGGTTCTTGATTTAATTACTATGCCTATTGGTTTATGGCAGATGCACTATATTGTTTTGGCACGAGAAGATCTCAAAAATCAAGTGGAAGGAAGAGTATTACGAACAAAGTCTACTTCAGTGGTTTGTAAGTTTCTTTTGGAAGATGTTATTTGCAGCTATGGATGTATTGGGAAAAATCTAGGAGGAAACGGGAAGAGCGAAAGAGGCCATCCACCAATTGTGAAAGCCTTGGCCAAAGCATACAATGGACGGGTTTGAGAGTGGCCTAAGTTATTTCCTTATGCCTTATGGGTCGATCACCCTAGTCACAGTGTGACTATAGGATATATGCCAGCTGAGTCGATGTATGGAGAGAAGCCAGTTATGCCTATAGAGACTTGCACACTTATTTGGAGTGCTTTACCATGGCAGCTAGAAGAGATGTCTAGAGAAGATATTTTGGCTCTTCGTATTCGTCAGTTGAAGAGAAGACCTGAAGATATTGAAAGAGCAATTCAAAAGCTCAAAGAGGCCAGAATTCGCAACAAAGACCACTTCGATAGTAGACACAGATTGAGGCCTAAAGAGATTAAAGAGGGAGATTGGGTGTTGGTCTATGACATCAGTCTAGTTCTTAGTAGAACTGGATGGTACAGCCTTGTGGATTCCGATTGCAGGGAAGAGAATCAAACTCTTCAAGAGAAGAGATGCTACATTTTATTCAGTCGAGGAGTTCGATGATGCGATTCATGATCAGCTTGAGACAAAAGGAGACAAAGATGAAGATGGGGACATTGAATATAATTTTGCAGAAGATGAAGAGATTGCATTGACGGTCGAGCTTGGCGGTGATGAGGATGGGTAGTTGTGGCCCATCTCAAGGATGTGCAGGTTTGGAGGGGACGGATGTTGTGACACTGCACGTCTACCACTTTAAACCTGAGGGTAGAATTTTGTGCCAACACTACAAGAGAAAGACCCTATAGATGCGCACTGTACATGCCAAAAAGCGGGCACGTTTATAAGCGCGTGTATTAGCGCGTCTATTCATGCTACTATAAAAAACGTGTCTATATATCCGCGCTGATAAACGCGCTTATAGCTGCAAAAATACGCGCACATATTTTTCATTTCTCATAAAGTCCCTGAATATGACCAAACCTCTTAAGAGCTAGTATTTTTTTGAATAGGGCATGATTGGATAGGGCATTATTGGATGTATATACGACATAATTACACCTGGATCATACGCTAGGACATGATATACATTACCAACTTTACTTCTTTCTGAGTAGTACAAATATATATCCAATTATTCAAAGCTAATTACATATATGTGATTTCATGCCCTATATACATCCAATCATGCCCTATACAAATGTGATTGGATAGGGCATGATGATTGGATGTATATATAAATCAAAGGTTGACTTGTGCATTTGCAATATATATATATATATATATATATATATATATATAGAGAGAGAGAGAGAGAGAGAGAATTGATCAATACACTCACATGTCTCATTTAATGTTGTGCACTTAACCTAGTCATGCATGCCAATTCATAGCATGAGTAGATTGATGTAAATTAGTTGGCTTGTGCATATGCAAGCTATTCCAATCATGTCAAGGTGCACTTATAGCTCACATATAATTTTAGATAAGGTGGACCACATGTAACCAATGTGCACATGTCCTCTTTTCATCATCTTTAGCCAGTGTGTCCACTTGTTGGTGACTAATACCAACAAGCCAACTACAAATCTCTTATCTATGAAACGTATAAGTAAATTAACTTGGTTAATTTGATGAGGCCAAGATTTCCTTCCATTGATAGTGTGGTTGGCTCTACTTCAAGGTTATAGGAACTTGCAGAAGTCAATGGAGCATCCTAAAAATGACGATACTTTAATTACTATATCAAGTCACTTCATGTACATATCTTTGATTGATTGATGGATAATATGCCTTTCTCTATCTCTTTCGTGTACACCTTCATTGCATTATCTCTCTCTAGCTAAAAACCATTCATGCTTTATCCACCTATTGATACTTGCATGCAATTGTAAGTGGGATCATCTAGTAAGTCACTACATATGTGCCAATTGACTTGCCAATGTGTTATCTCTTATCCTCAAGCTTTGTTATATATGTCACCACATAGGCCAATTGATTCCCTAAATGCATGCATTGATTCCTTAAATTTTTCCTGCGCGTCTGTAAGCGTGTGTAACATGAACTATCTGTGCATATACACGCGCAATTACACGCGCTGACAGACACGCCACGCAAGTATAGAAAAATTTAAAAAAAGTTGTGGATTTCTTTTCAAACCTGTACTTTCCTGCGTTTTTTGCGCGTTTTTTGTAGTTCGAGCTCGACATCACTACTCGTGTCTATCTATCACTTCATGAAGACAATGAGGCAAGGAAATAAGAGTAAAAAGAGGACAGGAGGAAAGAAGAGCCAAAGAGTAAAGAACAAGAGCCAAACAACAAGGAAGAGAACAAGATTGAAGCAACTTACCAAGGGAAGGGAGAAGGAGGACAAGGAGCTTGCAACCTAGTCGCCGCCACCCGTTGGAACAAGCAAAGAAGGTGAGTTCTTCTTCTCTCTCTCAATCTTGTTTGCTTTCTCTGTTTGTTTGTCTCTCTCTTCTCTCTCTTCACATGCTGGATCTTGTAATCTATGGAGGTTTTTTAGCTTTGTTTTTTAAGCAAGTTTGAGAAGAAATGGTGCGACTATGCACGTCTGTCAGCGCGTCCAGATGATAGTGTAGATGCAGCTATAGACGCGAAATAGACGCGCTGGCAGACACCCCCACAGAGACGCGCTAACAGACGCTCACAGAGACGCAAGTGTAGACGCGTACAGAGACGCAGGTATAGACGCTGTATGTAATATGTTTTATTTGCACAGGGTAATATGATTTTTCTTGTGTAGATGTGGAATCCTGGATCCTCCAGCACCCCATTCAATAAGGAGCCATTCATGGGGGAGATGACCAATTATCTTGGTCGCCCTCCCACTGCAGAGGAGGTTTCCAGTGTGATGTCTGGGACACCTATTACATCTTTGCCTACACAGGGATCAGTTGAGGTACATGGATCGGTCGAAGCATGTGCATTTGCAGAAGCACATGTATTGAGTGAGGTAGAGGATAGTGCACATGGAGGGAGGAGGGAGAGTGGTGTGGGAGGACAAGGAGGTCGAGGGCTTTGTGGGGGTTGCCTAGGTGGTGGCTCTCGATCAATCTCACAAGGAACTTTCAATCGATCCCCATATAGGAAAAAAAGAGAATTCCCCATGGAATTCCCTAGTTGAAAATACATATAACTGGGGAAAGTAAAAACTAGGGAAAATGGGACATTTCCTAGTGAGAATAAGTAGGGAATCACATAAGACATTTCCTATGTAGGAAATATTTCCTACATACGAAATATTTCCTACATAGGAAAATACAAAATTTTCTATGTAGGGAATAATTCCTATATAGGAAATATTTCATATATAGGAAAAAATTTCTAGAGGTGATTCCCTAGGTACTCTCACTAGGAAATCTCTCATTTTTCCTATTTTTTACATTCCCTACTTATATGTACTTTCAACTAGGGAATTCCGTGGAAATTCTATTTTTTCCTTATCACTTTATCTACTTTGCCCTTCCTTTTAGACATGCTAATATCTAACAAGAAATTGCACAATAAATTTTTAACTAGAAAATTATATAGAGAATGTCATCATTTCTAAGTAAACAAGAAATTGCACAATAAATTTTTAATTAGAAAATTATATAGAGAATGTCATCATTTCTAAGTAAGGCTCAATAACATACATCTAATTATCAAAATATATTAAACAAATTAAGACATCAACATCTACTCTAGCAACCAAAAGAAAAATGAAAATAATTTTAAAGGAGCATAGAACTAAAAACTAATTAAGCAACATGTGTGTCTTGATTGTTTTATCCCTTAAATCTCCAATATGTTGCAAAGTAATAAATGTTTGTCTACCCCTTCTCTAAATTTCAACATGGGTGGCTAATAGATATCATCATATGATGGTATGCGTATCACTTCTATTGATACTCAAGTGATCAAATATCATTAGTTAGTATAACCATTTCAAAAAATGACTCATTATCAACATAAGAAAGCCGGTAATACCTGATTCTTGGCTTGAAGAAGTGTTAAGGCAAGCAATCTCAATGTCTTCCTTTCTTGCATTGTCTCTTGTGTCTCTTTAGTAACTTGTTTACCTATATATACATAGAGTTAACCAAAGCTCACAATAATACAAGGTTATGAAAAATTTCAATAACACAAAAGAAAGTAATTAGATATTTTGTATCAATTTGGGTCACCAAATTTGTACAAGTTTTTGATCCTTAAAGTTGATACCTGCATCTTGACTTGAAGAAACATTATTGCAAGTAACCTCCTGATCTCCCTTTCTTACATCACCTCTTTTCCCACCTTTTGTTGTTCTTTAATCTATATTTATATATATACACACAATTACTCAAAGTTTAAAAATACGAATAACTATGAACACTTTAAATTAGACAAAGAGACTAATTAAAGCTAGTTAATCTCAAAATGAATCACCTAATAAAGCAAGATGTAAAATATGTACAAATTTTTAATTTTCAAAGTTTAGTAGAAATAAAGACATATACCTATATCGTGATTTGAAGAGACGTTAGGGCCAATGACCTCCTTAGCTTTCATTGTTCCATTATCTCTTGTACCATCATTTGTGATTTTGTTACCTTTATGTACACATAATAAACCAAAGTTTAGAAACATAAGAGACATTTGTAAAACATTAAAACACGCATTTGTAAAACATCAAAACAACAAAACACGCATACCTTTTTTGCCCTATTCTTTACACCATCTGATAGTAAATTGAGCAGGTGAAAACAAGGAATTCATTGTTCATACTTTTATGGGCTCACCAACTTCTCCTTCTGGTTTGAAGCATCTTACAAACTTCCTGTTGAACAGTGCACGAGGGAGACGAGGAACGGAGGAAGAGAGAAGAGAAGAGAGACACGAGACACTGGAAGTGGAACCCCAAAAATGCCATCAATTTTCTTACTGCTGCTCAGAGCCCAAGCAAATATCTCAGCAATCTGCTTCTGGGACTCTAGGAACATCTTTGTACGCCTGGCCTCCAGATCATCACGAAATCGCTCAGACTTTCTCTGCATCTGCAATTTCATCTCTTCTAATCTGAGAAAGTGCTCCCCCAAAGTGCGGATCACGAAGACCAATTCGGAGAGCGGAGTGCTGTCAATTGGGGGCTGTTGATGCCACAAGCTGGACTTTGAAGAAGTCCTATGGTTGAGGAATCTGTCCACCTTGAAAGCCTTCGCGGCCTCATAGTCTATATTGCAGCTGCGCTTCTTGTGGAGAGATGTGTAAGAAGTATCATGGTCATCCAGAGACCGGTTGCGATACCAGCATTATCACTTATGGGACCATATGCATCTATGGCTATACAGGTGGCAATGGTACAAAGCATTCCAAGAGCTGCAACTGCGATCCCGTACATGGCTGCTAGGGTATGGCTGACATAGATGGCAATAGCAATAGCAAATATTGGAACAATTACAGACTTGTAGCCAAGTGCCAAACCAAAGATGACATTGGTAGCAGCTCCTGTACTGCAAGAATCAGCAACATAAGACATCAATCTTGATTACATAAATGGGCCTACAGTTGATCCGAAAATTGAACTAAGACCACAAGCATGACATCAAAAGAGTAGATACATCCAGATTATGACCATGCTCTAAGGCTATGCAACTGATCCTCGAGATAATTTAGAAACTTGGTTGTAAGATGCACACCTCCAAAACAAACGTAAAATTATAGAATGACTAAATTTCAAGATGAGCAGTTTGTATTCAAACTTTGAAGTTTTTCACTGGCCTTTTACCTGAGATCCTAGACCGATGGATGGGTCATTGCCCCTTAAACCTTCAGCCAGCTCTGTGTATACCTCTTGCTTAGGGGTTGCGGCCAGAATACCAAAATAAGAGAACTCTACCACATCAACATCACACCATATGCCTCCAGCTGGTCCCTGAAATCATCCAAATGGATATAACTATAATATTTGTGTGTCAGCTTGCCAACTTAGATAATGATTCGGCACTTTTACAAAACTGGACTTTTCTCCTATACATTACTCATGGAAAACCAGGCAAGGAAACTTCTCTGAAAAAGGGACCATGAAGTTAAGCAAGAAGTCCACTACATTGAAACTAGTATTACCTGTGGATCTTTAGTTGACATCATAATGCTTCTCATGTACAGGCAATCACCATCCATGAACAACAAACAGAACTGTATTGCATCATTAATATAAGACTCCACAAATTGAATATGTAATATCCACTTTTCCGAAAAATAGATTTGACTGTTCATTTGAAGACTTCCAAGAGCTCTACAAAAGCAGCTCCAAAAGAAACTTCTTGTATCACAAGACTCAACAACTTGGTTTTTGAAATATTAACTTTGTCATCTTCATCCTGAACAATCAGGATAAGCATCAAAGCCTTCTTTATCAACTTTTGAACTGTGTCCCATCAATGCAGTTTGCTTACAGCCACTGTGAACACCACAAACATCTTGAAGGATTACTTTCCTAGGCTGCTGAATACTTTGGAGAAAGATGTCTCTGGAATACTGGCAAAGCTGCTTAATCTCTCCCTCAGAAAGCTGAACCTGTTTTCCAAACCTGGTAAACCTGACCTCATTAAAAGATACCAGCAATTACCTCACGGATGTGTTGCCACACACCACAGAAAATGAAAAGATGACACTAAGAGCAATAATCTTCAAAAGCTGCTGCTTTGACAAGATGTACTGCATTGGCACAATCTCTAGCCATGCTATTGCAACATAACTGTAGACAGCACATACGCACATGTGAAGCATGGTAAAAAATATGGGGTACTTGTAGCCATAGATGCTCAATAGGTACTTGTTAAGGAGCAAAACCCCAATGTTCGAGAAGGGGAAGGAAGCATACTTTCTCTCACCATGAGTCGGAGTTGGAGGAATGTCAATCACTTCTGCTTCAAACTTTGTGGTGCTTCCTCAGCGGATCCATGTCTGAGTCTGTGTTTCCCCCATCTTACAGTGTGCAGCGCGAAGCAGAAGTGCAGATCCACAGCGCAAGGGGCACCTCAGGACTCGCAAAAACTCAATGCAGGTGGAGGAGGAGCCTTCCCTTAAGACATAAGCTTCCTGGCACAGCCTTTGGACAGGTACACAGGAGGGTGGGCTTTATACGCTCACAGCCTTGGCTGCGCGGACTTCCCATGAGCTTGGGCTGCTTTGGCATGCTCGATATGGTCATTTGAACCTCGATTCTCTTCGGCGGGCTTCTAGGAGGAAGATGGTGGAGGGACTTCCAGATTTCCCTCCTCTTCACACTTTCTGCCCTAGCTGCTTAAAGGGCAAGCTGCACAGGAAGCCCCACCCTCAGGTTGCTTCTAGGAGGGCTACTTCTCCGCTTGAGTTGGTTCACACCGACCTTTGCGGACCTATGGGCACAGCCTCCCTTGGGAAGGCCAGGTATTTGATGCTGATTGTGGACGACTTTAGTCGTTATGTGTGGCCTTATTGGCTCTGGTGTTGTCTCTTGGAGCAGCAAGAAGCAGCCTAATGTGGCACTTTCTTCTACAGAGGCTGAGTATCGGGCCCTATGTTCAACCGCTATGGAGGCATTTTGGCTCGGTCGCTTACTCACGGAAATTGGCTTTTCCCAGACTGGACCTACGGAGCTACGCGTGGATAACCAGAGTGCTCTTGCTTTAGCCAAGAACCCGGTGTTTCATGCTCGCACGAAGCACATTGAGGTTTAGTATCACTATGTTCGAGAGCGGATTGTGGATTCGGAGCTGGTGGTGGTCTATTGTCCTACGACGGCCAATGCAGCTGATCTCTTTACGAAGCCTTTGCCTCAAGCTTCTTTGCTTCATCACATGCAGTTCTTGGGTCTTCAGACCCTCCTAGGATCTAAGAGGGGGTGTTAGCCTACTCTTTTATCATTCTTAGTCTGTCATCTCCTGGTTGTGAGCTCCTGTCAGAGTCTGACAGGAGACAGAGGAGCTCTGTCAGTCCTTTAGTGGCTGTTTTTATCAGTCTTCAGCCTTCGGGAGACACACAGCCCATACTGGGCTGTTTTGTGCAGTCGAGCTAGTTTTCTGGGCAGGTCGGCCAGATCTGGCCAAAGTCGGCCAGATCTGGCTGGTCGGCCAAATCTGGCCAGGTCGGCCAGATTTGGCAGGTCGGCCAGTTTACTGGCCTAGGGCTATATATACCAGTCCCCATGTCATTTCCAACATTAAATCTTTGTCCTTTAACTAAAGACAGTAAGTATATGGGACAGACTAGATACTGATTCCCAGGAAACTGCATTAGCATTTGAATCTTTGTCCTTTAACTAAATTGAGGAGACCATACAATGATAGAAGACACAAACCTCTTTCTGTAGAGAAGCTCTACAACACCGTCCTGCAAAGGCTCAGCAGAAAGAAGCCAGGACCTGGTTGCCTTGTAAGCTTCTTTATAAAAATTCTCCCACTTAGACTCTTCATGTGTGCATGTTCTTCTCTCTTTCTGACATTTTCTGAACCATATTTGAAGGACCTTGGCTGTTGTTCTTCTCTCTTTCTGACATTTTTTGAACCAGATTTGAAGGACCTTGGCTGCCTTTTCCTGCTCAAACAATATATTCTCCAAATCCCTATGGATCCCCACATCTTCCACTTTCACTTCTGAGTTCACACTATTCAAATGGGCATCCTCCCAAGCTTCAAAATCAGCTACATTCTCCAGCTGAATCTGATCATTTACTGGGGACTCATTGATTTTGATTAGAGCACCATTTCTATCAACTTTAAACTTGGATTTCACAGGATCAGAAAACTAAGATGGGGATTGCTTTCCAGCTAATTTTACTGCAACAATAGGATCTAAAGTCTGCTGCAGCACCTCTAGAAAAGATCCATAGAACTATGTAAAACTGGATATCTGAAGTAAATTTGAGAAGTTTGGAACTTGCAGTCTCTAGCTTAGCCACAATAGTTGTGGAAACATTCTCTGATACATCATATTTTGTTCCTTTCTGGGAAGATGAGAGCAAGATAAAACAATGACAGTTTGAATTCGCAATACTGCTGCTATTTTCTGGTCAATGTAATACCAAAATGACGATCTGTTTTCCCAAAAATAAAATGCCAATTCGCATATCAGTGGGGACGCGCACAAAGTGGAAGTCATGTGCCCTGATCTTGGAGTCGAAATAGGAGCCCGGGATGTTCGAAGTGGAGAGGCTGAGGGTGCCGTTGACATGGACCCAAGTTGGAGGATCTAGACAACACATACAGTGCCTCTTTGAGCAGAAAAACCGAGTAGAAAAAAAAAACATCTCCTGATTCTTACCAGCTCCTTTTCTTCAGGCTCTACATTTCTTACTACTGTGAACTGAAGAGCCTAGGGAACGTGGTGTAGATGCATTTGCATCCTTGTCTAACAATCCATTGCTAGCTGAAGAGGCCTGAGATTGAAGGCATGCACTCACATCTCTTTCAAGGACAGTGGAAGGGGAACTGCTCTGTTCAGGATTGGGAATGATCTCCTACGCGCAGGGAAGTATCCTTCTCTACCATTAGGCAGTGTCACAAAGTACCCCACGGGGATGACATCCTTGATGGGAAACTGCTCTGTTCAGGATTGGGAATGATCTCCTACGCAGGGAAGTATCCTTCTCTTCTCCCTGCAGTAGAATCTCATCGGGAAAGTTCATCTACAAATTTGATGTCAATTGACCCTGGCCCTGCGCCATGGCAACTTCCACCGCAGCCTGGCGAGACTCCGAAACTTGGTTGTAAGATGAACACCTCCAAAACAAACGTAAAATTATAGAATGACTAAATTTCAAGACGAGCAGTTTGTATTCAAACTTTGAAGTTATTCACTGGCTTTTTACCTGAGATCCTGGACCGATGGATGGGTCATTGCCCCTTAAACCTTCAGCCAGCTCTGTGTATACCTCTTGCTTAGGGGTTGTGGCTAGGATACCAAAATAACAGAACTCTACCACATCAACATCACACCATATGCCTCCAGTTGGTCCCTAAAATCATCCAAATGGGTATAACTATAATATTTATGTGTCAGCTTGCCAACTTAGATAATGATTCAGCACTTTTACAGAACTGGACTTTTCTCCTGCACATTACTCATGGAAAACCAGGCAAGGAAACTTCTCTCAAAAAGGGACCATGAAGTTAAGCAAGGAGTCCACTACATTGATTTTACTTGTGGATCTTTAGTTGACATCATAACGCTTCTCATGTACAGGCAATCTAGGCAGTTATTGCTTAAACTTGATCACAAAATTAGAGGCCATAAAACCACATGCCATGGGTTTTAGAGACAACTTCCTTCACCTCAAGATAAGTTGGAAGCTACAAACACAATGATTGCAGGAGTACTTGTTAAATGCCCCTGCCTTCTGCGGAATCCCACTGCTGTTCCAAGGCTGACTCTCTGGAGCATCATGCTTCTACCCTGGTAAACTATACACCTTTCTCTCTTTTTTTTTTTAGTTCCTCCATGGAGCCTTTATTATTCTTTGAAACATCCTTTGATGATGATGCTTTGCTTATTGAAACAGAAACCTGCATATATAGCAAATATCAGTACACATAGTGAATGTTAGATGGGAAAACCTCACACCATATTAGTCCTTGAAATATTAGCACACAATTTGAACTGAGGTATCACTAGGCCAAGATGTGGCTAGCATATAGTGCCACAAAGACTCTAGCAATGCACTAACCCTCCGTTAATGAATTGAGTTGGACAAATTTGAGCTGGCTCTAATTGAGGTGCATCATAGGTACCTGTGGACTACTTGTTGGTGCATCTATAATTAGACTACCATTGTCCAATTTATGGAGGAAGTATAGATGCTGTAGGGGCTTCTAGGCAATAGAAGCACAACACCCCAGATGTTCATTAAATCTCTCTCTCTCTCTCTCTCTCTCTCTCTCTCTCTCTTCCATTGGCTTGACCACCACAGTGGACCTCACTGCAATACTAAGACTCAACTGCCCTCCTCCAACAGACCTCAGGTCCACTTTATCTATGTCAGGTGGAGGCAGAAGCTCAAAGGCCTGCACCATCTTGCCCAACACTAGTGCTAGTATTGGCAAAGCTATAATACTCCTTAGACAGCTCCTCCTGCTTGAGCCAAATGGGATTAACCTGAAGTCAGTCCCATTGAGCTCTATCTTCCACTCCAAAAACCACTCCAGCATGAACTTCTCTAGCTTGTCCCAATACCTGAGATCATTTGCTATGCCCCATGCATTTACTAAAACTATGGTGTTTGCTGGAATGTCATAGCCTCATAGCTTGGCTGCTTGGAGGTTCATATGGGGTACCAACAAGGGAATGACCATGTGTGTTTGGAGGATTTCATTCACTGTGGCCTGATACAAACAACACCAATGCTGGGTACCGATTTTTCTTCATATTCATTGACTTGAAGAGAATTTTGCACACATGAAGTGCTACAGTTCCAAATAATCTTTTGCACACATCTTGCATTTCATCCACATATACATGCAGAATATTTTCAAGGGTCCAAAAATTATGCACAAATCTGGGAAGCCTGCCTTCAAGTAGGGTAGATTTGGGACATCAGGCTCAGTTATTGGTACACCTTTTCCTAACATTGTATTCAATTCATCCCTTATCTTCTTTTGGATGTATGGATTATTCACTAGCTCTGCACCGCCCCATTTTGATGATCACAATGTGGTATCAATTGTTGCACATGAAAATAAGTCCAAACAATCATATAAGAACAGAATTTATGAATGTTTGACAAGGTGAAGAATCTAAGCACTTTATAGAATCAATTTTCCCTAAAGTGATTCCTTGTAGCACCTGCAAGTGTATAATACTGAGTAGAGTGTCATCCATTATTAGATATTTTTCTTCCACCATGAGTGAGGAGAACTCCCTATCTATATACAGATCAGGTTTGTAAAGGCCCCCAGAAGTAGTGAAGATTATTCAATGCTCCAAGTGAAAAGACTAAATTTGCTACAGCAAGATACATACGAATAGCCTACCTGCAACATTCATGTTTTGATGAATAAGATACAGCACACTGTTTTCACTGATCTCTCCTTTGAGGAAGGCGTCCAGAAAGAAGTCCACTCCAATCTTCTCACCCTTCTACTTGCAAAGCCAATTAAAAGAATACATAAGAAATTACAGGTCTTGCAGAATGGTAGGAATTGCACCCATACAACATTGGAACCTGTTTGTAGATTAAAGCATTGCACTGTGGGTCTCAAAATCCTTCGGTATAGTGCAATAGATGGTCGGAATAGTGCAATAGATGGTCGAAATCTACAGACAAAGCAGCAAATGACGAGTAAGTCTTACTTCTTGCGCTTGTTAAGAAACGTGTACTGAAGGAATGTGAGCCTGCGCTGGTTGGCGTCCGAGACCTACTTGAGGTACCCGCAGATGAGGGGCTTGAAGGAAGGCACAGAGTCACCATAGTTAATACTTGAAACTCTGCACGAGAAGGCCAATATTGTCTATGTTAAGGGTCATGAGCTGCACATAGAGGAGGTCATCAAACCCTTTGAACCTTGTGTTGAACATCATCCTGTAGACAATGTTGTACATCATGAGCTGCAGACGGTCGCGGATGACAATACCTGTGGCGAGCACATGCCCATGAGCTGCAGACGGTCGCGGATGACAATACCTGTGGCGAGCACATTGGGTATGTCCCTGATGTCTTTGACAGCAAGGTCTATCTCTTGGGCTACTTGTTGGGCTACTTGTTGGTGGCATCTAATTTTGACAATGGTGTTTTCTATCTTTCACATTGACATAGTTCAACATTATACCTCACAATGTTGCTAACCAATCTACATGGTCTAGCTTGGCATTGTTTCCTATAAGGATTAACACAAAATGCACCCCCAAAAGCATTAACACAACACTTATCTTTTTGCTCACGTAGGACCTTTAAATGAGCAACAAACTCCCAAGTATATGGATTTATCTTGTTCTCTCTCCACCTTGGTAATGCTTGTCCTGTAAACCACCTTTTATTAGAATCACTTTAGGTCCCCTTCTTATGATCATGCATTTTTTTGTGGGTAATCTTTTGGGACACCTACATATTACAATGATGGGATTATGTCCAATAAACCATGATGTTATTTATTTGGACAATGTAGTTCCTCTCATCTTCCAAAAGAGACACTTTAGGCACCCTTCTTATCATCATGCATTGTTTTTTTTGGGTGACATCTTTTGGGACACCTACACATTTTAATTATGGCATGATGTAAAATAAGCTATGATATTACTTATTTGGGCAATGGAGTGAAAGCTATCTAAGAAATCTCACCAAAATATTTCCCTTAGAACAAGCATTACCTATATTAGTTCCATTTTCCTTCCACACTATCTAATAGAATGAGTTCTAACTTGCTAAATCCACTTTTTTTGCACTAACAGGTTCAAACTTTGACCTTTTAGGATCATGATGGATTCTATCCTTGAAACATATAGCTATTGTCACATGATTGGTTGCTACTTGCAAAATCTTGCAAGTAAATTGCGTGTGTTATAGAATATGAAGGACAACTAGATAGGCTATGGATATAGGCACCAATGTATTTTCTGTAACCATTTTTCAATCTATTTTCCATTTTTATTTCTTTATAAGACAAACTTCCATGTGCACTCTTACCATGTCATTGGCACTCTATGTTTGTTCTAAACTACTTGGGACTAGGGGAAACCCTAGAACAGGTGCTTGGTACATTCCTTGTTATTCCTACACGATACACACCACAAAGGTACCTTAACTATCTTGGAGATCCTAGCTCTAATAAGTAGCCTATTGATTGTCATGTGTCACTATGGGTCTTTAATATCCCTTTCTTTCTTGCACACCTAAAGTGGGTTGCCTATGGGGGATGTTATAAGCTTAGTTAGCTGCACCAGTTTGGGGGTTGGTCAAGTTGACCATTGGGTTTTGTGTCCGGATGTGACCTTACAAAGCCAATGACTCTCTCTTTGTAAGGCCAATTGATGAGCAATTGATCACATGTAGTCCTTTCTAGGTTCCTCCATCCCTAAGATCCATCTAAGTCTTCAAGCCCTTGATATGGATTGCCTTGGATAGCCTCAGGTTTTTTGTGATTGGGGGGAAGCTCCCCTCTTGCAGGATCACATTCTTGGGTTGTGGTAAATTGTGTGATTTTAATTGGCAGTCTATTGCCAAGAATATCAAACCATTTGGATTGTGGCCAATGGCGCCTCGTAGTAGTCTGAGAGGAATCAATCCAATCCCTTAAAAGGTGTACCGATAGTTGATCAGAAAGAACCTTCTTAAGTAGACCAAAGAGCAATCTATTGGCCTTGTTTGGGAGGGACTCTAATCCAAAGCCCCCATCCTCCTTATCAATTTTCAGGGTATCCCAAGAGATTTGGGCCACCATTTCCATCATGTCTCTTCCATATAAACTATTTGAACATTGTTTCTACTTGCTCCACAATGTTGTGCTGATTGGAAGGAGAGCCCATATATATGCAATAGTAGTGCTGATCATAAAATGCAACAGTAGTGCATCGAAGAAGCTTACAAGTATTTCAGGATATCCCCAAATGTGAGTTGACCAAGGGCTTGCCAGACATCAAAGTGTCCTGGCCTCTTGTTGCACATGGGGATGTTCTTTTAGATGGCCCTTGTGCTTGGGCGCTCAACTATTGTCCTTGCACTTCCAGACTATGCTGTGCCAACCCACCAACTCAGCACCCATACAAACTATAGCAATCCAACAATCCTGAACAATCAACCCATCTAGGTACTCCATTATGCCAAACAAGAGTACACCCAAGTCCATAGTATGCAAATTCTCCTATGACCAAAGGAGATTAAAAATGGAAGTAAAATGTATCCCATGTCATGATATGATGCTACCCCCTAGATGCCTACCTTCTCCATCGAGTTCACACTAAAAGCACACTTATATTAACATAGCTCAATAAGCAGAACTTTTTTTGCAAGAACATAGGTCCAATATGAGTCCAGAGTGAAAAATACAAAACAAACTGTGTGCAAAAAAACCATCATTTCAGCTACCTTACTGAATAATTATCAAGAATCATTAAAGAATGATATACAGTACCAATGCCCAACCAACTTAAACCTACAACAATCTAACTGCATCTAACTGAATCCTCTCAATCATGTAGCTTACTAAAATCTGCTGTTGTGGCTCCTGCCTCTACTGGGACTGGCACTGTTGCAGCCCAAAATGCCTAAATTGACTTAAAAACTGAAGTGTCCAATGTGACTACCATTTCAGGTTCCAGACTAAATAATCTAAGAGATTTAATAACAGGATGGAACTCATGGCATCTCCCATCATGGCAGGTTCACCTTATACCCTGGATTGAATACAAATGACTTTTTTTGATTAAAAATGCTCAATTATTTGTTCATTCAAAGAAAATTTCTCATGCTTTGGGAGGATTCCTTACTAACCATGCCTAGTACTAGAACAATGTTGATAATAAGTCTTCCTTTTTTGGGACTTCATGCCACATTTACAATAAAATAGGGTGTAGTCTAGCAATATAATTTAGTCCTTTGGATCCTTTTAAAGAAAATGATGTAGCAATATAATTAGCCATTTGGATCCTTTTAAAGGAAATGATGTGCTATTTATTACAATGACATAAAGATAACTTGAATTTCAAATATAGAAATAGCATGTACTTGGTATCTCAACTTGTTGTCTTCTTGCAAAGAGCTAACATCTCATCTAATAAATACTTCATCTAGTAGGGTTACAAGTTTAAAATTCAAAGGAATTGAGAAGAGGGATTGTAGAAGCAAGTTTTGTCAATATATGACATTTTGTATATGTTTGAGGACCTCATTATTAGTGTCATCTACTAAAATCTCCACCAATTGCAATGCTAGATCATCTACAATATAACTAATTGATTTATTTTGAACAAGTAAAGGAAGTCCTTTAAATCAATGTGATCAATAAAAAAATCAACATAACAATAAATAAATTTAGAAGAAACTAAATAGAAATAGAGAAACATACATATTTTTAAGAGAGAATACAAAAGAGACAAGTGTGTGCCATGCTTTCTAGCTAGACCATTGTTATTTTGTTATGGGAAAAGGGGGAGAAATCATAGCCATGCATTCTTGATTACTGATTAGTAAAGATAAAGCAAAATGTAGAATATTAATTATGATGCCAACTAACTTGGGTTAAAATTTTAAAGCTTGAACAAGTAAGGCAAATCATTACCTAAGCATGCTAGTTTTGTATAGTAGCAATATAAGGCTCCTCCATTTACGAGTCCCCATTTGTAGCTCATATCCCATAGAGTTTTAGAGCCTTTCAAAACAATAGATCAAAATGCTTGGGGGGGGGGGGGGGGGGGGGAAATGATAATCCTTTGAGGTGATGCCTGCTTCTTGCACCAAATGATTAGTTCAAGGCTAAGCCACGTTTTTATTAAGGTTAGCCACTTGATCTTGAGACTCACATATTCAACTAATTGCCAGTAGAGCATGTTTAACTCTTCCTCAACAATCACATCTATCTCTACATTAGCATTTTTGCATGCTAGTCTTATTAATTCCATGATAGCATAAACACCTTGATGTACCAAGTCACCAATTAATGATGCTTTATATTATAGATTACTCAACTTGACACAAAATGCATTACGTAGGGTAATCTAATCTATGTCACAATTATTACTTAGATACTTATCCAATTATCACCAAGCTATCTGAGGGTTCATGTTATTATCTTTAGTAGAGGAATTGGATGACAACATTAATTACTATAACCCACTCATGACAACAAATAAGAGTTCGGATCTAAGGCTACCTAGCATATGATGTTGTAAATCTCAATTTATGTAATTGACTAGAGTTTGTTGCATTTTTCCTAGTTTGGTTGCTATTCTTCCTAGTTATAGTGTGAACTTTCTATATAGTAAGTGGTCTAGAGTTTGTTGTGCCTTGGATTATGTAGGGCATGATATGGACTACAATATGATGCTTATGCATTATACTTGGACCATGTTGGTCATTATTAAGAAACCACGTATCATTCACACGCCACCTCCTCAATAGGATGTCGATGCCCTCTAGGAAATACATGCACAAATTTTAGGTAGCTAACACTCATATTTTATTTCAGTGCATTATTGCATTTGGGAGCCATTGGTAGATTGGCTAGTACTTCGATGCTCTTAGGAATTGTATTCTTCAATGAATGACAATAGAGCCTCATGGCAATTCTAGCATAACTAAATACAACAAAAACATTAATACTCTTTAAGGATGAAATTCAATGTTTCCTTTGGTTCTAATCCACAACATCCAACCCATTTTACTAACCTAAATGCTAATTCATGTAGTTTCATTTGAGAATAAAACCCCCAATGCATGTAGTGTGATAATGTGGTTGGATGCATCTACATCATCAATACTTTCTCATTTCTCATCCTCTTGCTTGATTATTTGCTTCCATTGTTTGTTCTTGTTCTCTCCTGCTTGATTGTCTTTCTTCAACATCAGAATCTCTATAGACTTACATGTCCTCAATGTGCAAGTGTGTCCGACACTAGCATGTGCCATCACTTTCCATTACACACATTGCAGTCTTTTCACTCTCACATGGTATACACCTTTCAAGCACGTCACATGATATTGGAAGATACTTTCAAAAACACATCACAAAAGGTTGTTATACATTACAAGATTGGTATGCATACACACACACACACAAGGAATTTCATTGCAATACTGTAAAAAACAATCTAATAGTAACTAAAAAGGTTGCATTTTTTGGTATTTTGCCACTTTGACTTCATTTTTCCTAGGTTTATTTGGGAATATGTGTTGTACAGATATATAATACAACAAAATCTTTGTTTGTGTATGTTAAGTCAAACCACCTAGGACATTATTCCATTATAGCCCCATATATATATATATATATACGTAGAGAGAGAGAGAGAGAGCGTGCACAAAGTTGTTACCCTTAGAAGTTAATGTTAATGTTATAAATACAACTATAATATATTTAAATTCTCATGATTAATTTTAGTTTACCAAGCCTTTCTTGTATACCCATCATAGCTACCCATGTGGTCTAGAAATGGGGCCTGTATAAAATTTAAACATATAAATAAAATAAATAAAATACTAAATATTAGTAAAGTAAAAATAAGATTGATCTAGTCACCTTAGTCGAGTATGTGGGCTAGGTGTGGGGCCAGCAAGTTTGGCTAGGTGTTGTATACCCAAAGCTAGAAATTTTAGTGTTGTATACGCTGTAGCAAAGGCACATTCACTTTCTACAAGCTCGAGTACTAGCACAAGAGACACATGCTATGGTTGCACAATAATCTCTTAATCACTTGGCATTTCTAGAAATGACATATGTTGTAAATGTGATTATAAGAAAATAAGCTTGAATGCTTGCATGGGAATGGAGGGGATAATGGTTGGCATGGAGCATTGTGGAATTGTAATATCTTGTGTTTTGTCCACGCGTGTGTCTCTTTGGGTGTGAAGGGGGGGACTTGTGGATGAAATTAAAACAAAGGTTGAATAATCTTTACAAAAGCCTTTCCTTTCTCTCGTCAACTAGAGCAGCCTCAAATTGCAATTGAAATATATGTTCCTCGTGGTTTTCATTTTTCTTATCCTCATCACCACCGTGATAGTCATCATCACCTTTGTCCTTACCTTCTCGAAACCATCAGTATCAACTTGAATTGAGAAATAGAGAATTGTGATAAACATCATATTTATCTTATCCTCATTGTACCTTTAATTCACTATTACATAAAAGTAGGGAATCACATCCTTATAATTCCTTATGTAGGGATTTTCAAAGGAATGTGGGTAATGCTCTATATTCCCTATTATAAGATGTAGGGAATGTAGGGACTTTCAAAAGAATGTAGGGAATGCTCTATATTCCCTATTATAAGATGTAGGGAATGCAATTTCCTAGTTATAGATGGGGAATACGTACTTGTCTACATAGGAAATATTGGAGAATTTCCTATATTTCACCAAATTGCCTATGTGGGGAACGATTGAAAGTTCCTTGTGATCTCACCAGAAAATGAGAGAGGTGAGCCTCCACAAATGTACTACTCTATCACTGATGTTGGTGGTATCTTGCATGACTTTGAGGGGAGGGAAGTGATAGCCTACTTGAGGAGTGTCGTGCATGCCACATACAAAGATTGCATGATTCCCTTCAAGCACAAAAAAAAATGGTTTGTGGCAAGAGGTGCTGCGGGCAGTACATAAAAGGTATCCTAATCCCGAGAATTCACGATTCTCAGATGATTGGGGACGGTCAAAGGTGAGAGACGCGCTTCATAACAAGAGGTCTCACCTTATGACACGCGCCAAGGAGTCATTGCAGAGACAAGAGCAGGGGCGCCCTGGATATGGCCAACCACCCAATCGCCACCGCAAGGAGTGGAAAGAGGCCAAGAATAGAGCAGCGGAGAAAATGACAAGTCGCCAGCATGTAGAGGCGCGACGTATCCAGATGGCAACCATGGGATCGTCGCATTATGGATCGGGTGGTAGGGAGTCATGGGAGGCTGAGTTTGTAAGTATTATTTGATTTCTTTTTTTAAATTAAATTTTGTAATTTATTTCACTTCATTATGTAGTGTGTTTTAATACGTTGTATGTTCAAATTGTTTTGTAGTATCATATCGTTGGTAGGATGCCTACTCCTAGAGAGGTAGGCTACCATCGAGGTCATAACTGGGCGCCCACTTGGCAGCATTTCTACAAGAAGGGACTCATCACGGAGGAGCAATATAATCGCACCATGAGGATTCCACCACCAGAAGAGGTATGTTTTATTTTTTACATGAAAAGTATAGATAACTCTAATTTATTGTTTGTAATAGTATTTATATACCTTAATCCTTTTGTAGGCGAACCGTGATGTAGTAGCGATGGTGGCAACGGCAGGGCACATGCAACGGTGGTGGAAGCGATGATGATGCCTCTTCTCAGGAGATATAGAGGAGCCCCATGCATGCATGCCTCCCCTTGGCTTGTAATTTTCATTTTTGATATGTATTACTTTCAGCTAGTGCTTGCAACCATGACATCACAAGCACTAGAACTCATAATGTAAAAAGTTTCATCTATATATATGAAATTTCGTGTGCTACATACATTGTTTTGTTTTCAGTATCCAATCTTCGAAATAATCTTTCTCTGTTTTCCCTAAGTATACAATTTGATGTTGATGGGGGAAAAAAAACCAGAGAGCATGTGGCTTCATACCTTTGTTTTGCGCGTCTATCAGCGCGTCTAAATTGCAGGATAAATGCGCGTCTATTCTCGTCAGAAACTTTCAAAGTAAACGCGGTTTTAGACGCATAGATACACGCTTGTATAGAGCACAATATGAATATGTCCACTTTTTTATAAATATGATTATATATTTACGTAGCGCGTTTATACGCGCGTCTATGTGTGCGTGTAACTCTGATCATAAGCACGCTTTTAGACGCAATTTTGTAGACGCGGAAATAGACGCGTTAATAAATGCGCTCGACATTTTTTTTCACAATTCCAATATTGCATCTACAAGCGCGTCTATGGAGCCTTTTTGTTGTAGTGCAAGATTTTGGACTCTTTATTCAACGTCATTATTAGTTTATTTTTCGCTGTAGGTTTCTTTTGTGTTTGCATTTGCATGACGCACAAGCACATGTAGTTAGGCTAGGCACAAATTCCTCAATGCATTTATATTTTTTGTGTGGAACATCGCTTGATTGATTGCAAATCATGGACTCAAATTTGCAAACTGCATGAGTGAATGGGCTTCTTTTTCAAAGCATGATCTTTGATAGGACACATTGCATGGAGAAACAAATTCATATGAAGAAATCCGGTTCTGAAAACTCAGAAGAGTCATACATGTCAAGTGTTCAAGCCTAGAAGAAGCATATGAAGAGTTTGATGAGCTGCCAAGATGAAGCATTGCATTGCATCAAAGGGCATACTGATCATGATCTTTGAATTGGTTACATGTATACTTACTTGGTCACAATTTATGAGATGCAAGAAGAATCCAAGAAAGAGAATGATCCATTATACAAATTCCCATCTTGACTATGCCAAATGATGATACTACTCATCTACTTTCTGATTTGACTAGACATAATACTGATGGTCAAATTTATTGACCAACAGCAGATTTGTCAATCGTCCAATGATCTTCTATTCCTTTCATGATTAAAGAAAAGTGTGATCATAAGAAAAGATCATGCGAATGCTTCAAATCAACTCTAAGCTAACTATGCAAATGGAAGAGCATGAGAACTAAAGATTATTACTTTGGAAGAAAGGAGGAGCATGTCAAGGTGGCCTACGTTGATGAAAAAGAACATAATATCTGACGTATACCAAGGAAAATTTATGAATACTTTTTTCTTTCAAATTGACACCAAATGATAAAATCGTGGAAGCTTTTGTAAGCTGTAGCTTTTGTTGCTGCGGCAAAGATTGATGACGTTGATTATTCAAGAGGGTGGAGTATGTTGATGGTGGAAGGGGGAAACGATGAAGCGAAATGGTGGGATAAAGATGCTATAGAGGAAACGAGCGAAGAAGACGAAGAGGTGGTACGTAGAACGATGCAAAGAAGCCAAAGGGTGGGTAAGCATGGCCGAAAGATGAACAATGAAGCTCACAAACGAATCCGACAATGAAGGATGCAGTATAGAAGAATGAAAATGCAAAAGGTTGACGACGACAGAAACAAGAGGAAGGTGACAAAGGAATTGGACAAAGCGGAGCAAAAAAACAAACGAGGAAGGCAATGAGAAGTTTCCTTCTGATCGTGATTGCCACACTGGCTACCATCGAACGGCATTCAATATACGACTTTTGATTTTTCGTGTGACGTTGATCTCACTGACTAACTTCAACAAATATTCAGCTAAAAAGAAGGCAACACCAGATCAGGTATGAATTGACAAACTAGCCTATATGTTTAACGACTTGACAGTGTTCAGGGTGATGAGAAAGTGGTGACAAAGGAGTGAGTCACGGCATTGACGAGCTTGGAGAAGTACATAGAAGGGCTCCTGCAATTGAGGCCATCATAACGGCAAAGACGAAGGCTCAGTCGACGGCAAGTCAAGGGAGAGAAGTTGCAGAAGAAAGCATGGATGAGGGAGGAGGGTGATGGAGAACGAGGACGAGATGAAGACGACGTTGAAGCTATGGAAAGTGGATTCTATGTGATGCTGCTGCGACGAATGAGTGCCGAGAGCAGAAGTTCGAGAAGGCCAGTGGAATTACTAAGACGATGGCAATATCGATCAACGAAGGGCCAAGATGTGTGTCTGCTAATGGTCACTACTGCACCTTTGGTGTGAGCTGATATTACTGTCTACAGTCATGGTGTACTTTGGTATAAATTTTCTCACAACCATGAAAACAGTATAGCCTTCGATAAGTGGTTCCCTTCCACTTGTTGCGGATTTGGTCAGAGTGATAAATTCCACAGTGCATTACCTTGAATGTAACAACACTTGGACCAGAAATGAGGAAAAGAGGCAGGTGGTGACATGTGCAGTGTATCCAAGAAGGAAGACTATGGCCATGATCAATGGTCGTGAAGTAATTGTCCTCTATGACTTATTTTGCTCATTAAGATATCTGCAGTTTTGTCAAAACGTCACGTGGCTTTTCTGTAAAAGCTCAAGTAGAACATCACTTACCTATTTAGATCTTCATGGCTACAAGTATTGACAACAAGAATAAGGCATCAGGAAGTTCATTTCATTCACCAAAGCATGCTTTAATCAAAGCATATCAACTTTTTCCCACATACTCATCACATGTCGGGTTATAATTGTGTAAACCTCTATCCATATCTTCTCTATAAAACCTCTTTTCTTCTTTATTTTGTGAGTGGATCTCTTACCTCGGATGATTATTTCTTTGTACCTTGTTCCCAAATACAAAGCAAGTTTGAAACTTATCCTTGAACACTAATGTATTTGAATCTTCTACTCCACGTAAATGCCTTAAAATTTAGTTTTCTTTATCATCCTTTCCTCCCATCTTGTTAAGCATCCTTGCGGCGAGCGACTTCACAAACTTCGCACACGAATTTTGTGCAAGATGGGATTCATATTTAAATGTGACTTTAACATCCATCTTTCACTTGTGCTTAAAATGACTAAACCTGCCTCTGCCGCATCTAGATTAAAATCCCACTCTCAATATACTTGACCAAAAGTGGGAATCCATATCTATGTATTTTATCACTAAGTTGTCAATTGCTAGGGGAGGATATGACATTATCTTTGTGGTAGTACATTTCTTTCCCATGAAAAAAGACTGACACATCTTTAAATGTAGCTAAATTATTTGTGAAATAAATCTTTCGTTTGCATGGTATGCCCAAAAGTATTGTTTCTGATAGAGATTCAAATTTACATGTAACTTTTGGCAAGCCACATTTAAGGGCATTGGAATTGAATTAAGGATGAGTATTGTATTTCATCCGTAGACTGATGGGGGGAGACAAAGAGAGTGAACCGGGTTTTAGAAGATATACTTAGAATGTATTTAAATGAAAAAACAAAACAATTGGATTGAATATTTAGCCCTGATTGAATTTGCATACAAAAGTTCATGACATGCATAAATTAAAACGACTTCATTTGAAGCAATGTATGGTTATAACCACGTGACTCCTATTCATTTTTCTAATGCTTCAAATAGAGTAGAAATTTCAAAACAAATGCTTGAAACAATGGATGAGGAATGAAAAAAATAAAGAAACACATTAAAGAGGCATAACTAAGGCAAAAGAAATATTATGGTAATAAAAAGAGAACACTAGAGTTTAATGAAGGTGATATGGTTTTCGTGAGAGTTGAACCCCATTTAACTAACTTGTTTCTTGGGAAAGATAGAAAGTTATCTCCACATTTTGGAGGACCACTCAAAATTCTAAAGAAGATTGGTTCACTTGCATATAAGCTGAAATTGCAATCTCATGTCAAGGTTTGTCCTATTTTTCATGTGAGTTTATTGAAAAAGTATGTTGCTAACTTTCATCATGAGAAGTTTAGATTACAAGAAGATGGAATACTAAAGGTGCAACTAGAATTAGTATTTGACATCATAAAGTCAGACATCCTAGAGCTAGAGATATTCTAGAGGTGTTGCTGGGATACATGTCCTATCGAATGCAACTTGGGTTTATGTAGATAGTTTGGAACAAGGATATCCATCTTTCCAACTCTCAAGACAGAGTTTTTGAAAGAAGGGGAGAATGTGATATGCCCTAATAAAGCAATATTGAAGTTTTTTTTAAAACATGTATCTAGATAGTATTTGGAAATGATTTTTATATCATTTTAAGTGTTTTGACAAATTTTGGTGATGGTAATTTTTTTGTCAAAATTTTTCTAAAGTTTTAGGCAAAAGACTTGTTTTAGAAGCTAATTTCTTATCAAATGGAGCAAATTTTGGCAAATTTTCTCTCACAAAGTTCAAAGAGGAGATCGAGGAGAATATTTTATCATCTCATAGGCTCGGTCCAATTATTCACCATTTTGGATATATGAGCCTTCAAAACTAGAAAATAGAAAGTTTTCAACACTTTAAAATTTAAAAAAACGTATCATGCTATTTGTGATTTCTTTCCATTTTTTTGCAATTTTACATGCAAGTGATGATTTGGGAGGATTATTTCAATTTTGGTATATGCCTTTCTTGAAAAACACACCATTATTATAAAAGCCTATTTTGGATATGTGAATTCATTTTGGTAAAAAGCTGAGCGAACAATCATCTTCCTCCAAAAGCCAAGATGGAGAATGTGAATTTGATTGCGATTGAGATTGTGAGTGAAAGTGAGATTGAGAGTGAGATTGCAATCCTTTTCATGTACATAATTGCATGCCTCTATTCCCATTCCACCTATTTCCCGATTGTAGTACTTCCTACATGGATTAGATTTTAATATCCAAGTGCAGTTGAGTAGAAATACTCTTGGTAATATAAATAGTGCCATTACACGAGAAGAGGAGTTAGAGTCACGATTACAAGCAACCTATGCATCTTGGAAAATTCTCTAAAGATTAAGTAAGTAATGTAGAGGGTTTCCTTACCCTAGATAACTTTGTTGATTCGTTAAAGGAATAACCATAATGGTTGTTTGGATTGATGTTATAAAAAATGAATGTCATCTTAGATGATGATGATAGGTTAATTACTTGATTGTGTGTTTTCACTAAATTTCTTATGCCCTCATGGGCGGATTTATAGTTATGCACTAAACCTCTCCTAAGGTTAGCAGTGAGAGCACGTCACCAAGGCACTATTTCACTAAGCTGGAGGTTAAGACTGACCCTAGGGAGGGTGTTAGGCTAGGAGGCCACAAGGATACTAGGGGGCTCTAGTCATAAATCCCTTGGGTCTAGCCTAACCCTTACAAGCCCAAGATGGATTTCATGGAAGGCCTTGATGCCACATAAGGGTGGATCAGTGGAGCCTATGTCTAAGATTTGAACATGAGTCTTGGATCGAGGGATGGAATGTTGGGTTGGCATTGCACTTTGGAGAAGGTATAGAATAAAATTATATTCTTTTGCAAGCATTTTCAAAGGATTGTTTAACATTATCTTTGTGTGTGACAAAATTATGTGAAGGAAACATTATTAATAGTTAATTAAAAATTTTCTCTTTGCATGTCAAACATAAATGTGTTAGGATAATTAGTTAATTAAAATACACCCTCCACAAAAGTGGGAGGACAAGATCTCGGACGCGTTCATCTTACGGATGGGTCGTCTTTTCAATCACTGCATGAACACAATGTACCAAGGCATACCAAGAAATACGTAACAATATTTCTCCCATGCATCGCATCTCATCCTCTTGGATGCATAGATGGGCTACTATGTTTTGGAGATAAAAATCCTTGTTGCTCCATTATCAAAAAATAAAAATGAATTCTAGTCCCTCATATCTCCCTATGCTCTACAATACTCAATAGTATCATCATTAGGTTGATCATAAACTATATCAAGCATCAAAAAAATAGATATTTGGGCCTTTTTCCCCTCAACTCTACCTTATTTTCAACTTTTGTAGTTTGGTGTCAATTGGGAAAATCATTTGCTACGTGCCTCTTCTATTAACATACAAAACATCTATTTGCATCTATTAATTCTCTATGTTATGCAACCAATTTCCACGTCTCTCCTAAGTTACTATCTTTTCTTTTCGTAGCCTTATTTTCATATCTACCCTTTTTCTTACCTTTAGGAACTTTTTGGATGGATTCTCATCTTGCAAGGTTGAATCCTTTCCTTACAACAAAGCATTGTTTATATTCGATGTCTCTATGAGTTGTGATGTGCTTGTCGTGGTGGGATTTATGTAAAAATTCCTAATTTTTTTAGGTAAAGCACAACAATACTTCTCAATTTTCTCAGGAAGGGGAATGAGAGGATATGAAGTAACATGTAGCAATACATCCCATAATGTCTTATTATATTACTCTTAATTTTTTCATTGTGATTCATCCAACTTATTCTAAGAAGTTATAACATCCACTTCAAAGATGCTCATGAACAAATTGGAAGCAAATCTTTGCTTTAATTGTATCCATGTTGATGGTGCTTTACCTTACATTAGAAATGTGGACTTCCAATGCAATGCATTTCCCTTCAAAAAGATGGCTTTCTATCTAATATTAGAAGATTCGCTGAGGTTTCCTCTCAAGTACTTTGTACAAGACTTTTCAATGAAAGTTGATGCTTTCATTGTGAGTTGCACACCACTTAAGGCCTAAAACTCTACCCCTTCACCACTCTCATCATAGTCCTTTGTTTGCCCTTTTGGAGTCAAGTTATCATACATTCGCAACTTCAAAAAGGGGACATTTGTTGTATTTACAAATTAACTAGCACCATATGACGCATTTCCATATTTGCATGTATGCATTGTTGTCCAAAATCTATCTGATTTAAAAAACCAAGATGACCTTGTATTTGGACATCTTGCCCTATTGGCACTAGGTATTGTTTTTTCTCATCACCAACTTTTGGTGTGACTTGAGGTTGTGTTGGCTATTCTTTGGAAGCTTCTTCATGTCCCAAAGCTTTAGGGGACAACATCTTTTTCTTACCCTTGTTTTTCTTCTTTGTAAAGTTTGAAAATCTTATGAATCATGGATCCTTGGCCAACTTGCTAAAGATGTTCTTCATCTCCTTGCTGGCTACATCAACATATCGTGGCCTAGAGAAACCCACTTCTTGGTCAACACTGACATTTTGTGCTTTCTACCCAAGCAATGTTCCTTGTGCAAGATGAGGCATTGCATTCTCCCCTTCATTATGTCTTCAATCATCAAGAGAAATGGTAGTTATAAATGACCAGTACTCCTTGGGAAAAAAAATTCTCTTGATTTTACAACAATCTAGGTGTCTCAATTTGGGTCCTCAATATCTTGCATGTGGGCCACAATAATTTAGAAAGGGCTATCTTTGGGATTAGCTATAAATTAATACCTTTAGGTACTATATTGAGTACTTGGATCCTCAATAAGTGGGCACAAATCCAACGGTGGTCGTGGAAACCCTAATGGATACTGCAAATTAGGGTTTCAATAGAAATTTCTTAAATTTCTCTTAACGGATGGCTTCAATATGCTAAGAATTGATGAGAGAATGTGAAAGGAAGAGAGAAAAAATCAAGCAAAAGGAATATCATTTGAATGGTATCTTTGATGGCAAATCGATGGTGCCAATAACTCCAAAAGTGGGTAAATCTCTAGAGTAAGTACTCTCCACCGAGAGGTTGTGAAGGAAATATGATGCCCTTATGTTGTTGCATTATGCAATGCGTTGTTTCCTCTTTCCGAGCTCACTTGATGGTGGCTCCTTCCTCCCTTGGTCTTTGAACACTCAAATAACCCTCACTGAGCTCCTAAACAACCTTCTCTTAGCTTGCATGGGTAATTTCGACAAGACGTAGCCTCTTTTGCTACTTTGCAATCTTTTAACTATAATTTCTAGCTTTAATTAATTAACTTTCAAAATTGAAATGATTCTAATTCGAGTCTAGTAATTGTAATTTCTATCTTTGATTAATTAATTTTTAGAATTTTAATTCTAAAATTTCATTAACTATACATTTGATCATACCCAAGAACTTTCTAGTACCCATTCACAAATAAGGTACTAGTCCCCATGGGACATTTAATGGTCTCAATATTAATTAACACTGGATTAACAGTAATTTATTAATTAATATCTTGTCCTAGAATGTCACCACTAGACATCTTATTGGCCCAGTTAATGGCCTAGATCCCAAATTGATACTAAGTATGGGCAAGTACCTACCCTGGTGCATAACTTTGTACAAGCCTTTCCAATGTCACCCACCACTATTCCCTTTGGTCACTTAATCCATGAGCATGACTTAACTGACTTACGCTCCACATGTGTACCTCACATACCCATAGCTTAACAATACCAAACCCAAGCACTAAAAATACACATCCTTGTGAGAGGCTCTCAAAGTGTCAAGAAGCCTAGTAGCTACAATATGATAGTGCACAAAGGACTGTAATCAAATGCCAACTCTTTGGTAGCTTGCTACCAAATGTATAATAAATCAAGTGTGTTGTATTATCTTGCTAAGCAAGGTGATTTCCTCGTGTATACTAGGCATGCTTGCACTATGGACCTCGATGAGAAGTCTTCACCTTAATGAAGATAAGATGAACAACATTTTTGAACTACCATAAATATAATCAACAACGTGTAATATGAGCTAGATTCTAGCACCTTGAATATGCCCTCCAAGCTATGCGACTTTGACTATGTCCTTCAATTGCAGGTTTTGAGCTCTAATACATTCGAGCCATTTTGGTGAGGTTTCTAGTCTGTAAAAGACCTCGAGAACCTTGGTTCTGATGCACCTCCATTGCAAGATCCCTCATTGAACATATACAAGGAGGACACCCTCTATATGACAACTAGGATAGGGGAGTGACCTCAAGCAGGAGGCTCTACAACAAGATCTCTCATTTCGATCTTTATGTGTCTGTCGTCTCACATCACCTACCTCTAATTACATGCAACTTCTATAGACACAGGAGAAACTCTTACATGTATTAGGTAACACAAAATAATTTGAAAACACGTCTCGATTTTATACTTCTCTTCACATATCTTAACAAGCAAAAGTAAACCACGTAACTCAAATCAACTTCTAAGAGTAAATTTTCAAAGAGACACCACCTTGTCACCACAGCATTGTAATAGCATTTTCCAACCCTCAACAAGCAATGCTAACAAAAGATTAGTTTTGCAAATCAAGCATTGATAGTATGAAGATTTAGGCTCGTGTGAATCTGCACCTCTAAACGAATGTTGGCACGAGTCAAGACAAGAAGTTCGGCTCTTTTCATTCTGGAATCTGGATCCTCGAAGGAGGGGGAGGGGGCCCGGCGGATAATCCAATGAGCGACGCACCGGCTTGCAGCCTTGTTTTCCTCTCTCTGGGACGAGCATAATCATGAGACTTGGATTACTAAGAGCGTCTATAAAAGGCGAGCAAATATAGTAGGGATCGCCAAAAGGCATTCACGCAGGGTCTCCCCCCTCTCTCTCTCTCTGTCCCCCCTCCCCGCTTCACTACGCAACGATGATAAATACTCCAGCTGGACCTGCAGCTCAGCGCCGGCAACGGGGCAGGTCGCAGTTGGTGCCTACATTGTTGTTCTTTTGGATAATTCTACATCATCTCCATACAAGTAGCACCAGGGCGCAGAATGACGATACTTTGCAGCTCAACATTTACACGCCTGTGGATGACGGCTATGCGGATCTAGGGATAGTGTCCTGGATCTCTCTGTTGGCGTCGTCCTTGCTGGGGCAGGACACGCCAGGATTCTTTTATGGCGCGGTGCCAGCCGCCACGGTCGACACAAGGAACTTTAGACACAAGACTAGATAGTAAAAATACAAACATCTAGTAAATGAACTAATTTTCCTAGTTAGTAAGTAGGAATTTTCATCTTCAAACTAGGTTTTTAATTTTACTACATAGAAATGAAGTGATAACTAGTAAAATGACTCTTAGCTCGTAAATGTATGAAAATTTTCTAGTTACCATGTAGGAAATTTTGGATTTAAACTAGGTTTTAATTTTACTAGATAAATGTATATAAAGCTAAAAAAGTAAAATAAATGTCTATATAGCAAAGCAAACAAATAAATTTTTAGTTATAGTAAATAATAACGTTTATATAACCAAGCTAAGAAGTTGTTGCAAGCATGTTATAATGCTAGTGTATTGTACCTCAACCTATGATGCAGTTGTCAAGCATAGGAGAGTTATTAGTGTAGCTTATGTTCTCAATCTCCTCTTGCATGTTTTTCATCTAGAACATACTATTTCATGTAGAGGCAATGATAGAATAATTTTTCCTTGTAGCCATTGTTTGCACCAAACATAGTTTTGCAATGCAAAGGGGAGGATGTATAGAATTGTAGAGTGATGTAATACGTATGGAGATTTTATAACAATATCATAAGAAACATGCAAAATTATTAAAACACAAACTTGTCAATTCAATTCTTGCATATCCATCTATTAATATTCTCATGCATGGTTTATGTTTGATATCTTGATAATCATGCATTTGCATGTACTTTCATTTATAAAAATTGTACATGCACACGGTATGTATTGCAAGAGAGAGATATTTTATATGAGTTGAAAAATGTAAAACTTAGGTGAGAATCTTGATCATTGCAAGGCATAACCTTGAATATTTTTATGCTTGTGTAAAACTTAAGATAACCTCATAAGTGAGCCTATTCAATGCTATCAAATGTAATAGATTTACTAAATTAACTCCCTCAATCACTCACACACACACACACACACAATCTCTCTCTCTCTCTCTCTCTCTCTCAACACATAATCAAAATACATTAGAAATGAAATGTTCACACATTTTTTTAATCAATGTCAATTGTTGTCAACTAGACTTCAATAATTTTCATAGTACTCATGTTTAAGTGGAGCAAAATATCAATAAAGGAGGATTTTCTTATGCAAATCAAGTCTTGTCTTGAATTTATCCATGCTATCATACAATTTGAAGCCATTCTTGATCCATCTTGCTTTGCGATGCTTATCTTAGAACTTCTCATACCACAATTTTAGTAGATTAAATGTTATGACTTTCCTTTATGAACCATCAAAGTGTGAAGACAAAAGCAAAGGAAAACTCACTAATTTATGTAATGGACTGCCCTTTAAAAATGTGTATTTTTGTTAAGGCAAATAGAAAAAGAAAACTTACTAATCTAAAGGAACGAGGGTGCACATGCAACATTGCCCCTTTTTTTTGTCTATTTTGAGTTCCTATAAAGGGTTCATGTCTTGCATATTTCTTCGACTACTATATCATTTAGAGAAATGGCACAAAACTATCACAATGGCACTTAGATTGACCAACAATTTTAGCTTTACAAGATAGGAGGTTCGAATAACATCCTTGCAAGGTCTATCACAAGAGGTTGAAAAAATCATTTGATTACTTAATATTCTAACAATAAAGATGAACCTTCTAATTTAGGAAAATATTATAAGATGAGATAAGAACTCATTTATTTATACCTAGAGGTAGTAGAGCTCACAAGATGAGATGAGAACCCATTTAGCTCAACCAAGCTCCAAAATTGTTTAAGCACTAGGAGATCACACAACTATCATGGACGTGTGGTACATCATTTGTATTAGTAAGTACACTATTAGTAACTTTAAACAATTTCTCTTTGCCAAAATTGATCATGCATACAAACAATGTCTCTTAGTAATTATGCCTATTGTTGTAGACTTTTTAGTAGGAAGCAAGTTGTTTGAGGAAGAAGGCATGATCCTATCAAGCAAGGATCACCTCAACATTTATTAATACATGCATTGTTAATATAATGTTACATCATAGCAATGATGTGCATGTGAAAAGGAGCCTTGAGATGACAATTGTATGACCTAAGAGATGGGAGCCAACAATTCTTGCACCTACCTTATATCGAGCCATGGAGATAGGACCCAATAACTATTGCAACTACCTTATATCAAGCCATGCTGGATGGTGTAAGAGCCACTTGAGTTTGATGACTAGGAAATGGGAGTAGAACTATCTTATTCAATGTCATATTTCTCATATGACATGTACATCAATAATGTCTCTATATAGCAATCATTGATATTGGTCCTTTGTTGGATTTCTTTCTCATCTCTTTGCACCATGCAAATATTAAAAATGTATTGAACCATAGTGCAAGGAGTTTGGGTCTCATCTTATAATATTACATTGTTGCTAACTCACTTAACTATTGCCAATTTAGTTTGGAAGGTCATAGTGAGTAGGTGTTCCTTCGTGTGAGTTAGGAAGTAGGTTAGTTAATTTATTGGAGGGGGGCCGAATGTCATTTATGTGCAGCTACTCTTAGTTAAAGTGGAAGAGTGTAATTACCTCTTATAGTTTTGAGGGAAGTGACAATCATATGGGTGCTTGATGGTATGGCCAATTGCATTGTGATCTTGATTGTCATGCGACCCCTTGGTGCATGTGGAAGGGCAATTAGGTTTCAGATAGCCTAGGTATTCTCCTTGAGCATAGGTCAAGTGGGTGGCATGCTAGCACACTGGCTCTTATACTTCATGCTTCATAGTCAACAAATATTTATAAGCTCCATGCAAATGGAGCTTGGAATGTCTAAAATATGAGAAACATGTGCTGATACCAAGTATAAAAGAGCATATAGGGAATATAGGTATCCTTTGTATGGCAAGAACAAATGGTCTCTATCTCTTGACATGCATTCTACCAATAGATTCTCCTCTATGTTCTGTTCAAGTTCCAATTTTACAAGGAGAAGGCGGATTTTAGGTATTGTATCTTAATCTTCAGTAAGGGGTACTAAACCTCTTTTGAAATCATCCCATTTTAACCGATCAAGGGATTATATCAATTTGACTCGATTTGATTTAACGTTTTATTCTTCTTGAATATTGCAGAGCATGTCCAAAATATATCTTGATGGATTCTTTGAGGTTTGCAAATTCAAAATCTTGAGATGAATTTGCAAAATTTCCAATTTAAATGTATCCATCTACAAGTGTGCATCCCAATCACAAGACTCTCTTTCTCCCATGGCCTTATAGGTGTAATGAAAGCAAGAAGAAGAGATGGTGCACTGTTGATGATTACAAGATAGGCTATATGTGCAACCCAAGTATCTATTAGTTCTCACCAAGCAAACCTACATTTTATGATGTGCAATATAGAAATGTTAGAAAATGCTATTGATGTGCAGTATAGAAGCATGAACTCAAAGGTTTAGGGTCATTGGTAGGGGCGAGTAGTACTTTAAGTAGTCAAGTCTAAAGTCATCTAATTGAGGTTCATCTTTGGAAAAATCGTATTGGGGGCATACTATGCAAAGGTAGCAATAGATTCTACTGGTAGATATGTTATAATGTTTGTTATTGCATGATAATTTTAGGCTTAAAAGATATGCGATGAGAATAGAGGAATAACGAAAAATTCTCCCTATATTACTAATTTGGACTCAGTGAATTTGCATATGTTACGAGGCATAAAACTGGTCTCATATTAGTGAATAGAAGATTTGCAAAAACATAAAGGTGAAGTTGCCAAATTTTAGTTCAAGGGAAATGGTATCTTATGGGCTGGTGCTTCGACCAATTAATTTTATAAATTGATGAGCAAGCTTATCTTCCTAGGATTGAATGAGTTAGCAAAGTTGCTAAGGGAGCTAGACTTCCAAGTAGCAGAATTGGAGCAAGGGATTGGGTACTTAGGATGCCCATTGGGCATAGGTAATAAGACACATGTAAAAGGTCATTAAACCTTGGGCAATGTAAGAGAAAAAAAAATATGCAAATAAAATTAGTTGTTTTCTTAAATGGGAGCTCAATGTTCCTCCATGATTCAAGAAATGTCCGTTCTCGCGTGCACGATTAGGTCCCAACTTCTCATATTCACACAATCTCATTGTCCATTCTCCCTCACACAACTAGGTCCATCTTCTCAAATGCACACAATCTCATCCTTGTTCGCCGATTGCCTCGGATGCATGACTGTGTTGTAGTCATCAACTGCTTAGTATAAGTATTGTTATCAAGCATTGAAGGACACTTTTCAAGGCAATACTCCAATTATCAACAAGTAATCAATCATTCATATCAAATCATTTGTTTTCAGAGTAGGTGTGGCAGACAACCTCCCTACTGTATTCAGAGTAGATGTAGTTCAGACGTAATAATGGTTTATGTAGTTCAAAAGTAATAATGGTTATTGTCCTATAGTTCAACATGAGGTTGAAATTGAAACTAAAACTGAAACAAACTATGGTTATTGTCCTATAGTTCAAAAGTAATAATCAACATAAGGCTAAAAATAAAAATAATGGTTACTGTCTTATAGTGAACTCGTCATGTAGACAAGTGATAAGCGTCATGAATGTGAGACTGAATGAAAATCAACATAATTGTTACTATTATTTTTAGAGATATCTAAGCCATGCTTATGCCATCACTCGTAATGGAAATCAAGTACTACTACACTTTAGTGAGAGGGGCCTTTGTACAAATCAGGATTATACCTGAAAAAAATCAAGATTATACCCTCATAGTTGATTTCAATCATAACCTTCATCAAAGTGTTGTTTTTCAAATTCTGTTTGGACATTGTTCACCTGTCATGTAGACAAGTAATAATCAATATCAATGTGAGAGTAAATTAAATAAATAAAGGTAAACTCAAGGGGAGTCGAACCCCAAACACAAATTGCGTCTACCGAGGAGTCTACCTGCAAAATTTAAAAAGAATATTTGTATAGAGAGAAACATGATTGCCTTCGAGGCAATCATGCCGCTCTCTCACTCACTCTCTCCCTCCCTCCCTCCCTCCCTCCCTCCCTCGTGCATATTTGTGTTTTATTTTTTGAAAATATTTATTTTATAATAATATACCAACAACGAGTCATTGGGGTATTTGTTGAGATTTTAAGGTGCCAATGCCAGCAACATATGCAAATTGATTTGAAGCATTGGGTAGATACGAATATTAAAGGATATATAAGATCCAATTAGACACTAGATGTTGAAAACGGGTCTATTAGAGATGTAGACTCTATTAGATATGTAAATAAATCCACGAGTCTTGGTAGCTAATATTATCACTGATGAGACAAAAAAAAATTAATTTAAAGAATCTTGAGTGTTACTAGGATCCCTTTAAGTCTTCCAATTTTGATGAGACATCGAAAATCTCTACAAGACTTGCATTTGGAATGATGATGATCGACAAAGTCTACTCATTGTAGTCACAGAGATAATTGATGCGGTGCACGCACCAAAAATCACCAAGAGTTGAGTCATCGAAGGTGGGGGGAGGGGGGGGGAAAGATTTTAGGGGGGGGGGGAGATTTTATAACAAATTGGTGATGCTATCAATATGATCATGTGACTTATCTTTTTCTAGAATTCTTCAAAAACGAAATAGAGAAATAAATATTGATAAACTCAAAAAAATAAAAAGTTCTCATCCTACCGTTGAAACACTAACCTTAATATATTTTCCCTCTAACGTTTTGGAACTCCTGCCTTCTCTTCTTTTCCCCTTTTTTCATTCAGCAACATAGCAGGCCGTACTCTGTGAGCCGAGTGGAGGCGCATAGATTTCATGATAGAGAAAGAAAAGACGGTCACAGAATATTGCAGCATTGGTCACCATCACTAAGCTCCAGTCCAGGTACAATTATATTTTTGCAATGTCTTATAAGCTTCTTTCATGCATCAATACGTTTTTGCTATGGCTTATCAGGCCTGTTAAGTCTCAGTAATTAGTTCTGCTACAAGGGTCTCCTGCACTAGTACTTCTTTCTTGTGTTTGTACAGACACTGGCTTACAGACACTTTTTGGGATGCCATAGTAATAGTAGCCCTCTGAGTAGTTTCTCCCCTTCAGGCTTGCGAAGTACATTGTCTTGCGATAGAGCACTGTTACCAATTACATCCACACGAATCTTAAGACCTTCCATGTGGTAGATCTGCTTTGTGCCTGAAAATTTGTTTTTTGATAAGTCCAAAAGCTGAATTTTGTCAAGCTTCAGTATCCAAGAAGGTAAAGATCCAGTGAGTCTATTATAACCTAAACTGAGCACTCTGAGATTCTCAAATTGAGCCCAGGAATCTGGTAAAGTTCCCTGAGTCTGATTCCCATAGCTGAACATTCAGAGATTAACTGAATGTTCAGCTATGGGAACATTCAGAGATTAACTGAATGTTCAGCTATGGGAACAAAGCCTGCTCTTCCCATAGCTGAACATTCAGAGATTAACTTCTGGAGAACATAGCCAGCTCTTCCCATAGCTTAGTATACACTTTTCAAGGCGTATATCCAGAACTACCAGGCTAGTGTCTTCTGTTAAATAGCTAAAAAGAAAGGCCTGCTAAATAGAGTCTACATCTCTAATAGATTTGCACGAATTCTGTTACAAACTCGAACGAGCGTTTTCTGAATTAGGAGAATTGCCTGTCAAGCATCTAGACCGGAATTCCACATCATGCTGTAGCGACAGCTCAGGAATTATTGTTCATGAACTTAGATAATAAGACATGGATCTTTAGGGCTAACCAGAGGATGGACAATTGTACAGATCACCAAGTTGGCCATTGATTGTGATGTCATCTGAGATATTGTAAGCCCCACCCTGGGCTAAAGCCTGAGTGATAACATCCTCCACATTAGCATTCCACCATTCACCTGTCAGTATTAAATAAGCAGAAACCGAGGGAACTGTTAATTACACATAGAACACTCTATAGATGAACCAGAAAGCAATTGTGACCATATGCAAGATTAGTTGTAGCTTTGAACTTTTGGAGAACATAGCCAGCTCTTCCCATAGCATTACTGACAAGGTCTAGCATTACTGACAAGGTCTAGCATTATTGAATCCAGCCAAAGAAACTATATCAGTAGACCAGGTGTGGCCGGCTGGCGCATCGCCCTTGCTAGTGCATGTGTCCCTTCATTAATACTGATGCTTGGAGGGCTGCTCCTTGTTGAGACCCCGATCAGCTTGATAGAGAAGGTGCAGGGCAAGGCTGTCCTTCAGAAGGTGCAAGGCAAGGCTGTCCTTCAGAAGGTGTAGGGCATGAAGGATGTGGAGGAGGAGTTCGAGGAAATGGTGAAGAATGCTGCCTAGAGAGCTAATTGACCTCTGTCACATGCTTAATGCATTCTGTTGAAGTGTCTCACCTTTCACTGTTTTTGTTGCACAGAAAGCAGCCTGCACTGTACTGCCACTGCGGATATTTCCCCAGAGCCTCTGCACCTGCCACTGCGGACATTGCTTATGGCCTCACCTGATCTTCGTTAACCTTGGAGCAATGCTGGTCGATGATATCTATGAGGTCTAAAAGGCTACAAAATAGGGTGCCTCGAGAAACTGCCTGTCTATGAGGTCAATCTCGGACCCTGGGATACTTCTATCTGTGTGTGTGTGTGTGTGTATAGCTTCTAATTGGGGACATACATGCATCTCCTAGTGATCTTAGCAGGCTCGAGAAGGTCCTCCTTGAAACCTGTTGATTGCATCTAATTGGGGACATACATGCATCTAATTGGGGACATACACGTATAGCTTCTAAATGGGGACGTACATGCATCTCCTGGTGATCTTAGCAGGCTCGAGAAGCTCCTCCTTGAAACCTGTTGGGGCCTTGAAACCTGTTGATTGCAGACATAGGGCAAGGGTGGCGGGAGAGATGCCAGTGGGCTTGCGAGGGGCCGGGAGCTTGAATGAAGCATTGGGCTTCAGGACAGGGCTTCTTGCTTGGGGGCTGGGGGCAATTCTTGGGGTGGAAGGCTGTGAATTGGGTGGGGAGATCTTGGGCAGTAGAGGAGGTACAAGAGGGGGAGAAATTAATGGCTTGTTGACAGGGGAAGGAGGGGGTTTTGTGGCCTTCCTAGCGCCTGCTCTGTCATCTCCACCTTGCTGATCGAGGAGCCACATTGCCTGCTGGTCTCAACACAGGCCGCTCAGCAGACATCATGAGTATAATACACACAATTGCACAGACCTCTGTCTCTCGCTCTTTTATCAAATCTCTATTCTTCTCCTAACAAAGAGGGTTGTAATTTTCTGTGCTGCTTGCGCAGACAAGACGACCACCAAATGCAAGTGACAAGTCCCTCTCTTCCTAATTATGACAATGCTCTAAAAGGCTACAAAAGAGGGCGCCTCGAGAAACTGGCTGTCTATGAGGTAAATCTGTGTGTGTGTGTGTGTGTGTGTGTAGCTTCAGTTAACCCCTAAATTTTTAGTCGATGGCACTTCTCAACAGATCAACACGCAAATGGTCAGAATTCCAATGCAAATAACTGTTGAAATTGCATGACAAAACAAGGTTGAAGTCAATAATTAGCTGATCAGGCGTGTGTCTGATCTGTGTATTTAAGACTATTGGGTCCAGCTCTCCTTGTCAAACCATCGTCTGATCTGGATGGACTGAATCAAACGACTATGTCAGAACTAATTAGATGAGCATGGAAGGCACAGAGCTGAATGGACTAAATCAAACGACTGTATCAGAAATAATTAGAAGGTAAGGTAAGGCAACTTACTGGTGGATGGATGGATTAGTGCAGTGTCAACTTATAAGGCTGCAGAGGCTAGCCAGTGGGGCGAGAGAGAGAGAGGGAGAGAGAGAGAGAGAGAGAGAGGTTTCAGAGCTTGTAGGAGCATGTATAGCTTTGATGAATGAATGAAGGAAGAATGTTTTTGATTAAGCTACAAATGGTCAGAATTCCAATGCAAATAACGGTTAAAATTGCATTACAAAACAAGGTTGAAGTCAATAATTAGCTGATCAGGCGTGTGTCTGATCTGTGTATTCAAGACTATTGGGTCCAGCTCTCCTTGTCAAACCATCGTCTGATCTGAATGGACTGAATCAAACGACTGTGTCAGAACTAATTAGATGAGCATGGAAGGCACAGAGCTGAATGGACTGAATCAAACGACTGTATTAGAACTAATTAGAAGGTAAGGTAAGGCAACTTACTGGTGGATGGATGGATTAGTGCAGTGTCAACTGATAAGGCTGCAGAGGCCAGCCAGTGGCGAGAGATCAATGTGGTCTGTTGGTACAGGCCTCACAGGAAGTACTTGGAAAGCTTCTGATTCTGAATGCAATCTCATGGGATGCGCTAGTTGCAGGATATATCCAGCATGGGCATGGTGAACAAGCGATCAATTGTTTCGAAAGGATGCGAGGAGAGGGCTTCTGTCCAGATTCAATCACCTATATTTGCACATTGACAGCTTGTGGCAGCACAGGAGCTGAAGAAAGAGTCGCAACCTTTTTTTCCACCACCGTCGGCCCTTGACGGCAAAAATGTTCGAAGAAGATCTATCCCGATGAAGTACATACGTTTCAAACATGATCTAATCCATGGGTTGTTTCAGGCCAAAGAGAGAGAGAGAGAGAGAGAGAGAGAGAGAGAGAGAGAGATCAGAGAGATGAGAGAGAGAGAGGTTTCAGAGCTTATGAAAGCATGTATAGCTTTGATGAATGAATGAAGGAAGAATGTTTTTGATAAAGCTAGCGTGCTCGTAATGGTGAGGGTGTGGGGGATTCGTGCGGTATTAGATAGACAGATACGCAGACCCACACAGAGAGAGAGAGAGAGAGAGAGAGAGAGATAGATCCGTGGCCAGCATGCGGCCTCTGAGAGAGAGAGAGAGAGAGAGAGAGAGAGAGAGATAGATCCTTGGCCAGCATGCAGTAGAGGCCGAATATTCTGTCGGAACTGCATGCAGTAGAGTACTCTGCATGCAGTACTAGGGAGAGAGATGGTTTTAAGTGCTTATTAAGTGCTCAAGAGAACGTGGCATGGTTGGAAGTGCCTTGCAAGAAGGGGTGGAGATAAAATAAGATATTGATGCTTGGTCTATTGAAGGCTTCCAAACCAATATGATGGTTACATTGCCTTCTTTGAGCTACCCTCTCCTAGCAATAGACGACTAATGTATGGAATGGAACAAAGAAATGCCAGCCACCCATGGACAGAGTATGTGACTTCTAATTGTGACCTTTTTTTGGTGTGGTTTGATTTAGTAGATGCTTGGGTTATTTAAGTTGTGTAAATGTGGACTATTCTTTCTATGTAAATGTGGACTCCCTTTTTAAAATCGTAAAGACTATGAAAAGTCCTTGGGAGTGCAAAGCACTCAAAAGGTAAAGATCTATAGGGCTAACATGACTTCAAAGTATGCTTTTAAATGTAGCTCTAATGCTAAAGTAGTATAGACTATGATATTAATTGCGCAACTAAAATATGTTATTAACGTAAACTATGTTATGGGTCGGTTTTTTTTGCAGTCTTGGAGTTTTAATTTTGGAGCTCATAATTTCATCAACCTTGGATTGAAGATTGAAGATACTCAAGTAAGGGATGTCTTCTTCTACAAGAACATTAAGAAAATGTACATGTAACTATAAGTGTGCACATAGTACTGAAGGTTGGCAATTAGTGAACCGTAGTACTTATTTTAGACACGCTAAAAATGACATGCTTGGGATTACATATTCTTCTCTAGAAAGATCACATCCTAGTGAACCAAGGGACTCAAATGTGCAAGGAGATCATCTTGAGAACCAAAGGCATGAAGAATCATCTCCAATGCATTGTGAAACTAACATAGATGATTTAAATAGAAGACGTAGGTGGTGTGATTGCCTTGCATATTGTAATGGTGGGAGGAGTGTTGGTCCACAAACTTTTCTTAGGCACCAAGAGTTGAAGGCCAAATATGATGCACTAAGTATGCAAATTGGTATTACTCCTTCTAATGAAAGGCAACATGAACAAGGCAATGATCAAACTATCAATACTTCTATAAGTCCCCCCTTCAGTCATGACAACTCAATTAACCATGCTGAGTCTCCTCAAATAGATCCTTCTATAAACAATCACATATCTATTGTTGGGCCAACATTATATCAACAAACTATACAAAAAATAATTGAGCTTCAAGCTCTTTGGGATGAGAACCGAATATCAATTAGTGCACAAGAGAAGATGCTCCAATTATTATTTGGAGACATGGGCAATCCAAGGGCTAGGGCTCAAAGAGTTGAAGAGTGCAAGCCAAGTTTAAGTAAGCTATTAGTGCAACTACCTGATACATGGGATGGAAATCTTGATGGAGTAAGAGTCCCGACATCTTGGGAGCAAATTGACTCTATGTATCATGGTCTTGGCATGGTCCAACCTGAGCGCTATAGGTTTTGCATGGGAAGTAAAAACAATGATCATGAAATTAAACTTCTTACACCTAGTAAAGAAGATTCTTATACCAAAGATGTAGTATTGTGTTCTTGCAAACAAAATATGCGAAAAAGAATACTAAAGCGTGATTGTATTGAATGTTGTGAAAAGTGTAAAAAATGCAATAAACCAAGGAGAGAAATGTTAGCTATTGATTATTTGCCTCTAAAGAAACAATTAGAGCTTTTAGTGCGATCCAGGACACTTTGTCATGATTTCCTAAGCATGTGGCGTCATAAAACAAGATGGTTAGGGAAAGATATCCATATGCAACCAGAATTCATAAACAAGTTTTGGGATGGAACAAAGTGTCGTGAGTATCAAGATTTTTGGAATCCTGATGCTAACTATGAGATGGCTGTTGTGTGTAACAACCCTACATGTGGGAAAGTATATACAACTTTTCCAAGGTCTTGTTTTTCAATAGTTCTAGAACAAGGTTTTGACCAAGAGATGAAAGAGTATAATTTTGTTTGTAAAAAATGCCGACATCTCAACAAATGTAAAAAGAAAAAGTGTAGAGGTGATCCTCGAAACTTGGCACTTCTTTTACATTGGGATGGCTTCCAAGCCTCTTGTACCACTCAAAAAGACTGTGGTGTGGTTGAAATTAAGGTCCTTAATGGTGGGAAGGGTTCCATATTAGGCATTATTCCTGTTTTATTCATACCTTTTAGTTGCTCTAAATTTATTCGTAATACTGCTGATGTATTTCAAACTTTTTTAAGACCACTTATTAGTGAGCTACAAGACCTTTACATAAATGGTATGCAAGTGCCATACAACTATCCTGTAGAAAAGATTTTTGAAAATCCAATGGGGCAATCAAACTTTTGTGTTGTTAGATCAATGCTAATGATGGTTACAGGGGATCATCCTGCACAATGCAAAATAGGATCCTTCAAAGATGGTGGGCAATTCTTTTGTCGTAGAGACAAAGCCCAAGCTACTCTTGATACTAGTAATCCCTCATTCCAAGGACGTTACCTTTACGATGGTAGTCGATTTCAAGCAAGATATCCTCCAACCCAACGGTCCATAGGTGAAATGATTGATGCCTTATCAAGTTCAAAGAGGGCATCCACACAAGCTGAAAAGGATGGAAAACTAAAGCTTGCAGGATTAGCTGGAGAGTCTATTCTATGGAAACTGTATGATTTGTATGGTTTTAACTTGTCAATAGACTTGGTATATGATGCTATGCATGTGTTATCTCTAAATATATTTCAAAAATACATACGAGTACTCATGAGAGCCATGTCCAATGAAAAGAAAAAGATGATAGATTTTTGTTGTGAAAAGGCTTATAAGCTCTCTCCACCCTCTATTTGTCATGGACGGTGGCCTCGTAATCCAAGTAAGTACTATGAAAGCTTTAAGGCCGAAGAGAACCAAAAGTTCATCCAATGGTGCTTACCATATATTTTAGGTATAGTTGATGAGATACCAAAGTCAAATTTTGACCTAGGTTTGTTGCTCATAGATATTGCACATGCCTTCTATAGTTATAGTCGATGTATTGGTTGGTCAAAAGAATGTTTAGGTATTGTACGTACTTTGTTTTCTGCTTGGAGAGTTCGAAAGGAAGAAGCCTTTGGTGCAAATTCTTCTCCCTTAGAACACGTTGCGGGAAATGGAGAACTACTAGATGACATATTGAGACATGGATCGCATGATGTGTATTGGTGTTGTGACTTTGAGCGAATGGTAGCATTGTATATAGCGGTAAAGACTAATAATCGCTTTAACGAAATATCTTATGTAAATTATTATAAGAGGACGTTCTTCACTTCAATATTTAAGTTATTAGAAATGGAAGTAGATGGGCTTTTTCCACATGAAAGAATGCTTATCCAAGTACATGCCTATCTTGTTTTACCTGATGGTTATGCTTTCACTGATTACCAGACACCGTGTTGTTATTCATTTCATGAGAATGGCATTGTGGAGGTTTCTTCAATTGAGAAGGCAAAGGAGATGTGGAAACTTCTTGAAAGAGATGATTCCCAATATCCCTGTAACATAATGATGCGTGAAAAAGGCATTTTAATCACAAAAAAGAGAAGAGAACGTAGGCCCCTTTCATCCGACGAACAAAAATATATTGCACAATTTCTTGGTCTTCAAGAGAATACACTAGTAGGACATCTAATTACCACATATAGAAGAATTCTTTATAATGGAGAAATATACAAGATCACAGATGACGTCGTGGTAAAAACTGACACTTTTTGTAGTACGTTAGAAAGTATAGGTCATTGGAAAGCAAGACTCACTAATTTTTTTTTCCATTCAATGGGATGGGGAGTATTACACCTTTTTTAGTGGAGAATATTACAAGCAATGCATAACTGTAAAAGAAAATGAAGAATGCTTACTTATAGATCCAATCATGGGAATGAGTGTACTACAAACTCAATGACTTCCATTTACATGGGATTGCATAAGACCATTGAGTTCTTTATTGCATAAGTTTGTTCCTTTACCTTTACATAATAGACTTATTGCATATGAGGTAAAAGATCTAATTCAAAGAACAAGATTATTACAAATAGGGGCAGTTGGTTGTATACCTCCTTGGTTGGAAAAATATGATATTGTGTTGGCAAGAAAACATGATGATATGGATGGGGAGTACATTCATGCAATGATAAGAGAGGTAAATTATGAAGAAAAAATGTGCAAATTGTCATGGTTGAAGTGTGATCATAATAGAAGTACATGGAGAATTGATATTGATGAAGATATTTGGAGGGATTGGAATTTGTGTTGCATGGTAATGTCAAACTTTGAAGTTACAAAGAGAAGGAGAGTAACATTATCAAGTGGAGAGTCTATAAATGTTCCAATAGTGTGGAGATCACGTGATGTAACTTGACTGCTTTAGAGTGTGTGTGTGTGTTGCATTCTTGGAGATTGAAATGGGTGCTAGTAGCATTGGTCATAATGGATATCATTATCTGATCGCCATCCCATTGTGTATATCATAATGCTTTATCTATGGGTATTTGTATATTAGGACGGTATCTCGTGGATATAGCTCATGTTGTGTCTCATGTATAGGTAGTTGGACCTTTGTGTGTATGTGTGTATGTGTGCATGTGTGATTATTAAAAAAAGAGAAAATTTCTTGTTGAAGAAGATTAATGTATGGATATAATCTCTTGTTTGAGGAATACTAGCATATAAAGTTGTAAATTTGATTTTAGCTTGTATCTTGTTTGATTTTAGCTTGTCTCATGGTTTGTATAGTTGTATATTGTATCCTTTTTATATGATTGATTGATTCTTTATTGGTTGAATACTAACATAGTTTCTTGATTTAATTTTAGCTTGTCTCATGGCCTCCCCAAGTCAACAAACTCTAGATTCAATGATGCAAACTATCATCACTTTGCAAAAAACAATTGAGGAACTAAAATCAAAGAATGATAGTTCCGAACAAACAATGAGTATGAGCAAACCGGTTTCAATACAAAGTAAAAGAGTCCAGTTGCCACCTCAAAAGCAAATCAAGAGTATACAAATAGGGGATGTATCTCTGATGAAGACTCCTACATATGACCAGATTTTCAAACCACCTAAAAGGATTAGTCGAGATGACCAAGATGAGTTTGGAAAACCATTTTTACTAAAATACTATCGAGATACGCAAAATGTTAGGTATTGTGCTAATCACAGAAAAGTGTATAATTGGGTCAAGAGCTATGAGATTGGCAATGATTTGCGGTTTCATAATAATAAAGATGACAAACATAGAATTTTAGAGATCATAGATCAAAACTATGATCAAATTTTACCCCTTGAGTTTCCTGGTGCTACTTACCTTTGGAAAAAGGAGGATGTATATCTGTACTATCTTTCTGTTGCTCAAAATCTCAGAAAGAAACTCAAGAGGAAAAGATCATCTTTGGTGGATATATCTTTGGTAAGCATATTTATTTATCAAAATTTTCTCACCCCATAGATTATATACACAAGAAATTGGTACTGATTGGCACAACTATGTTTTTTTAATAGAAGAATCGAAGCTTCGAGCAAGTAGATATGCAAAAAAAACCGGTAAGATTTGCAATTTTCATCTCAAGTTTTATTTTTTCTATTGTATAATTTTTATTATCTTGATCATTATTATAATCATTTCACTTTAGGTTTCTTAGATATATTTACCTTTCATTATATTTTCTCTAAAATTTTAGGATACAAGTGAGGAGGTGTATTATCCACAACTTATGGTGGAAGAACAATGCATCTTTTCTGAGAATAGTGCAACACATGTATGTACATCGTTCACTCATTTAAATATTTTAATATTTAGAGTTTTTAGTTTTTGATATTGACTTCAATTTTCTTGCTTGTACTAGTTGGAATCTCACAATGATGGTCCACCTCTTGTTTCAATTTCTGCTTCCGAAAAATGTCAAAAAAATAATGAAATGGTTAGTATATCTTGGTTTGTAGTCTTTTTTCATTTGATTGTCTCTAACACTTAACTTATGTTTCAGGACTATTTAAACTCAGATCATAGTTTTATGGAGCTACTACAAGGAAATCCATCTGTATGAGGAATATATACATATATTCTTAATTTTTGTATACTTTTAAATTTAAAGATATTCCATTCTAAGTTTTACTTTTCTTGTATTATAGGGTTCATGCGGTAGTGAACACTCTCTTCCAGAAGATATGATCCAAGATCTTGAGGAGGTTGAAGTAGCATGGAAAAGTCTTCGTGTACGAAAGGTATGCTTAGCTATCTCTTGATATTTTATTTTAATATATGCATTTAATAAATTATATCTAATTACAAAGTTATTGTGATAAGTTGAGTGAGAAAATGCAGCAAAGCAAGCAACAATAAAAGGAGAGTAAGGGCAAAAATAAGAAATTATCCAAGGTACTTCTTTGCATTTTTTTTACTAAATGTGACATAATTTAATTTTGTTAACTTTATTTTCTTGTCTATACTATAGACTCTCGACCATGTTGAGCCATCAAAAAGTGTGGATCCTTCTAATATAGAATTGCCATCAAGAACTTCATCGGTAACTCAATGTTATTAAATATTAAGACAATAGAGTAGCTAATTAAATTATGATGTGGTAGCACTCTAATCTATGTTGTATTTCTAAAATGCAGGATGTTAATGCATTTGAAGAGGAAGACCAAGAAACCATTCTCCTCAAATATTTAGACATCCAATCCATTGATGAGCTATATGCATCGTTAAAATCTACATATGGTGTTATTAAGAGAGATCCTACTTTTTTAGGAGGACGCCACGAGCAAACATTGCCAGCCATGAGAAAAGCTCTCGTAGATTGGTTACTCTATAGAGAGAAAATTCATATTACAAAAAATCACAATAAACCTTTGAGTATTGATGATATATGTATCTTGAATTGACCTCTTTATCAATGAAGATAATATCTTTTAATTCTTTTTATTATTTTGATTTATATTTTTTACCATATTAGTAATTCTTAAAACTATCTACATGATTGCAACTAGTTTTTTATATATAAAAAATACTATATGGTTAGTTCTAACTAGTCTGTTTATATAGTAAAATTTCACTACATAGATAACTAGAGAATCTTGAAATTCCTATATAGGAATTTTTTACTATATCACTAACTTGTAAAGTGTTCCACTTTTACTACATGAGACTTTTTCTAGATACTTTGGTAAGTATCTAGAAAATTTCTCTTTTTTTTCTATATGGATAGGTGTCTAAAGTTCCTTGTGCGAGTCGGGTTGCCAGATGGTGGAGAACGGTTACCAATCCATTCCGGCCACAGTCACCGCCTATGGTTCCACCGTGAACTGGAACTTGCAGGTACTATATGTACCAACGTATACATATAATGTCCATAGCACCCACTCGCACATAGTATATTTGCATAATTCGTAATCAGCACATTCCAAACTGGCATAAACTTGGTCTCCTCCTCCGCCATGCACCAAACGTGATCAAACGTCTCCTAGTACAGTTCACACCTTCCTCAGAAGCACGTATAGCATCTGAGGAATTCAACTGAGCAATTTTTCATTTGGGAGCTTTTCTCCCCATCATGATCATCTACAACTTACCCATGTATCTATTCTGTGCTAATTTGAACGTCTTTATAACAGGTTCAAGCAATTGGAGGTTGTGATGCATCAACTTACTCTCCTATGGGTGTAGAGATGGTTTTCACAGACGATACAGGCCGCACTAATGTTGTAAGCTAATATCACATTCTCTAATCGAAATACTTTATTCAATAATACTGTGCTAGATTTGAATGCTCAAAATAATTGCAATACGTTAGAATGTTTGTGTATGATGAGTTCAGATTCTTTGCATTCTGACGGATTTCATTGATCTATTGTTAATGGACTCAAATATTTAGATCATATGTGATGATAACACATGGACGATTGGTTGTTCCCTATACAACACTGGAGATGATGTCAACTCCATCTACGAGCAACCTCCATACCACTCGAGTGTTGCCATCCACAATATCAATTCTAACACTAGTACTACTTCCATGAATCGAAGTATGCAACTCGCTAGGGGTGGTCTATCCAACATGGACAGTGTCTCACCTTACTGTACTCTTGAAGGTTATCTTAAAGCCTATCCAAATTCGAATCTAGCTTGTTATTTCTAATCACAAGATTGTGTTCATATTGCTAGAAAAAAGAAAAGCAAATGCATTTTGATACACATGCTTTTGTGCAACTATTATACAAATATACAGATATACATCCCGTTCAATATAGTCAAGATAGCTCATGGTGTCTTGGAGGAGCAATTCATGACAGTCATTTTCTAAGCTCCAAAATATATTATATCATGTGGAAAAACTAACAAAAGTAGATTGATCTATTAATCATGCTCCTCCATAACGATGAAACACACAATGTTAGAGAAACTTCTCATGATGGTTCGTCACCAGTTCTCACTGTCAACAAGTAGTTGACTCTTACTAAGAATACCTCAAGTTGTCTCCTTTTTTCTCAGCATATCATCTTATAGATCTCATTGCCTATACTACCTATTCTAATGTCTTACTACACACAATTATTAGCTCCATAACCTTTGAGTAAAACAATGATCTCAAAATAGTGGTTTGTAGGTTTTAGTTCGGGTGCAATTTTTGGGCTATCTGCCGTTCCATTTGCATGTATCGAGGCTGGTGTACTCGCACCTGTTTGTGCAATAGCACTTGTTGGGGCCACAGCAATTGCTGGTGTAGCTGCAAGGTGTAGCGCTGATGCAATCGCAAGTAAAGCTGGAACTTCTTGCTTCCCAGGTTGGGCTAGGCCCATACATAGTATCTATGTTTGAAACTTAATAGCAATTACGTGATAATGTCAAGCACCATACTATTAATCTTGGTTGTGTTTGTGTGCCTGAATGTAATGTTGTGTAAAATACTTCCATTAATTAAATTTATTAGAATCTATATTATCAAAATTTGATATCCAGCTACTTTGTATGAGATTATGCCATTGCATACAGGAAATTATGTGCCTACCACATCTACAGGGTATCACAAAAAGATGCATGACCTCTCGATTGGAGATCAGGTTATCCTAAAAGCACTTCATGTATAGTATATATAGTTTATACAATACCTCATTCATGATAGTTCTAATTGTTGTGGACCTAAGGTAGTAGTATACTTTCTAAAACCACCATATACTCATCAATTTAGGGTGCTACTACTTGTCAGGTTGCAGTGTGGAATAACAATCGCAAAGAGCTTGAATTTAGTAATGTATATGGATTTGGACATGTTGATGCAAATATATCCTCAAGATTCTTGCATTTCAAGCTCTCATATGATCAAGATATCTTTGCTAACAAAAGAGTCATGGATTTGGAGCTCAGTCCCCTACACTTTGCCATAGTTTTAGGTCAAGATATTATCTATCAATATAACCAAAATCGCATCTACACTATGTATACATCTAAAATGTCAAACTAATTATCTATCCAATCTACTATTGATAGATAATGATCAACTTTTTCGCTACAAGTATGCTAAAGAAGTGGTTATTGGTGACAAAATGCTGGTTTGGGACCAAAATAAGACTCAATTTATTACCTACATGGTTATAGGTAAATTGAAAATAGTTATTACTTAAAGATCATCATACTTTATCACTAATCAAAATGCAATGTATTGCTTTAATTAACATGATCTAACAATCTTTCTTGTAGACATTCACTACACAATTGGAAAAGGGTTGTACAACCCATACACTCTTCAAGGAACAATCATTGTTGGTGATGTAGTCATCTCTGTGCATAGCGACTGGTTCCTAGATAGAATGTTTCATCATCTTGCAATGCCACATCTACTCCCTTCAACTTATCAGGTTTTCCATTTTTTGAAACTCTAAAAGGCTACTTTATACGAATCTTTCGTTCAAACTAAAAATGAAGAATCTTTGTGGTTTCAGTTTATATTGGGTTTGCCACGAGCATTCTATCGGCTCTTTGGGAAAGATATCTACTCTAGCTTGTATTATGCTATTGAATCAAGCATAGGAATACCCACATTTATCTTAACATATGGTGGTGGCATATCTCTCTTAACATCCATTTTCACTATGTCAACAATACTCAAGATATTTCGTATTTTGGGCATATGAACTAATAGAAATTCACCAAACAAGGATCAATAGCCTTTTCTCCCATTCATCAAAAGTATTTTTGTTCTCTACAATCATCACAGCCACATCCTAATTGATAATGTTGTACTTTCATAAAGCATGAATCATGGATGCCCAATGTTGGACTATTATAGAACTACATGGACTTAATGCCAAATGCTTCTCCTCTCTCAATCACTCACTCTGTGTGTGTGTGTGTGTGTGATATAATGTACTATGATGCTTTTCAATATTTACAAAATATAAAGTTATCCTTAAGGACATGTATATGTACATCCTTCCATGTGAGTGTATACACATGTGCATACCTCCATACATGTGTGTGTGTGTGTGCAAGCACATACACATACATGTAGATGCATGCATGCATGTGGGGTGCAAAATTTACAAGTAGAACAGAAACTCTGTAAACTTAATGATAAAGAAAGACTACACTAGAATTGGAGTAGAGAAGTGGAGGCATATATTTTTAAGCAAGCTTATCCTTGTGTGTAGATTCATTTGTAATAACACGTGGGATGGTGTTTCTAATAAACGACATTATAAAGTTAATTTTAATTACACATAAAAACATGTACTTCTGTGCCTCAATAAATACTTATTTATATGTGTCCCTATTTTTGAAATCATGCATGCTCTATTTTCTACTTTCCCTTTGAGGAAAAAGACCAAAATTAAAGAAAAGAGTCACACATACACACAATGAGAGAGAGAGAGAGAGAGAGAGAGAGAGAGAGAGAGAGACAAGAATAATAATAATAATAATAATAATAATAATAATAATAATAATAAGAAAACAAGGAGAAGTAGAGAGATAACAAGAGAGAACTTTAGCCTTTAAGGGAAGTTACAATGACACCTATGTGGGCACATCTTCTATTGAAGCTTTCAATGTAAACCCTCGGTTAAACCTTTCATTTTTGTTATCTATAAACTTAGCTTGTTATTTGCATGGGCGTAAAGGGAACCATGTCCATACGTTTAGTGCAGATATTTTGTGTATACAAATGTGGACATTATCTTCTTTGTGAATATATTTTGATCTGTTGCAAAAATGAGATATTGCTGGGTGTTTTAACACAAAAGTAACTACCATATTTCTTGATTTTTTAAACATGTGTTTTCATTTGTTTCTTTTGGATTGGTTAATACATTAGGTATGTGGTTTCTTATAGAGAAACCAAGATATTTATCCTGATGATAAATGCGTTATATAGATAGTTTGATAGGTCTTAGGCTTATTTGTATTTGAACTTTAGAGTATAATTATCCTCAAGAGAAAGACAAAATGAAAGTGTGGATATCTTAATACTTAATAGTTATATGTTTGTTATGCTTTGTGGTTGAAAATTTTAATTAGTAAGAGAGATAATCTCCCCAATTAGCATATCAATAGGTGCATTTTTTTGTATGTTTATAGAAGTGCTTAAAAGTATGTTTTTGACTAGTTTAATATGGAGTTTCTAACAAAAAAATTAAAAGCATCTTACTAAGTAAATTTACATAAATATACTTATAAATATAAGCTACTCAAGTTTAATGGATTCATTCATGAGAATGTGGCAATATAGTTGTGGTACTAGACCCTAGACTTCCAAGAAAAATCATGGTAAGGAACTCAATGGAGATCATGCACTCTCTATATACTTACAATTTACTCATTAGATCTTTAGAGAAGAGAGATTTGGATTTAGCATTAATGCCTTAGTGTTTAGATTTTAGTGCTTAGAGTCTAGCACTTTGTTTAGGGTTTAGATATTACTAATTAAGGTTTAGAGTTTAGGGTTTAGTTTTGTCCTATGCTTCAATGGGTAGTTCTTCACAAGGTGGATACATTATTTGATAAGGTACCATGTGAGAGAGTTCAGGGTTTTGTGTTTTGTGTTTAGGGTTGAGAGTTTCGGATTTAGGGTTTAGGGTTAGGTTTTAGGATTTACATTTCGTATTTAGGATTTAGTATTCAGATTTTAAGTTTTAGTATTTACGGTTTAAAGTTTTGCTAGTTTTAGGGTTTAGAACTCTAATGTGCTTTGATGGGTAGTGCCTCATAAAGTGGATATATTTTTTGCAAAGACAAAACATGAGAGGAAAATTCCCAAAGTTGATATGTAGGAAAACATCAAAGCTATGAGTATCTTTAAGTTCTAGGTATGAAAGGGGGATCTATACTGCAATACCGAAGAATACATGCATTTCTCCTGAGCTTGAGTATACCAATCATTAATGTTAGAGCGGATACATATAATACTTTTACAAATACTTATCAAAGCCTTTACTTTGTCATCCAAACAAGTACGCATATCAATATGAAATATAATATATACTAGGCATTCATGTTCAAGGAGAGTGTCAAATGTAAAGGTCACACTCCATTGCAAAGCAAACACCAAATTACCACAATACTACAGTGTTGAGCTTTGTTGGGCTAAGTAAATGCATGTAAAAAACTTTTCCACAAATTGTTAGGTAAGGATATTATAATGTCATCCCTCATGGAATTTGATGTGTATAATAGTTCAAAGATGGAGTCCACCTATTGAGGAATGTTTTCTTAGATGATGATGGCAATCGAATGTGGAAAAATGTTTTCTTAGATGATGATGATAGCTAGGAAATTACATCTCCCCCATCTCATAGTAGGGATCCTAGGTATCAATATATGAATCTCCAACATATAAATAGGGAGTTTTATTCCACACATCTTGAACCAGGTAGTATCTATGGGTCATATAACAAGTGAATCTAGTTCCCCATATACCATCAGAAGGAATTACAAGTCACACAACTCGGGAATTCAATTCCCTATATCCCATAATAGAGAATTACAAGTAGCCATACCAAGATATAGTTTGTGGAAAATGGTTACCAGAGAAATTAGGGTGAAACTAATAGCCACTCAATCCCATGCTAGCTACACATTCTCAAAAATAATCTATGTTAATTTTCTCATAGATTGATGATTGGTTAGAAACTAATTTTATAGTGGGGTCTTGTTTATATGAGTAATGTTTTTGCATGAGTAATTATATGTACAAAAGGTCATCCATGCCGGAACGTATATTGCATAACTTCAAAAAGAATCACGGCTAGTATCATGAAAACGAAACTTGAACCCTCAATTTGTATATTGGAACAATTAGATTGAAACAATGGTAACAATCTCAAGTCATGAAGTGATCACATAAGTAACAATAATGTGTATTATTTTAAGTCAACTTGCTACTCTGTAGTGAATGAAAAATTAATTTCATTTTCTACACATTTTATTGTTTTTCCATATAGGTCCTCAAAGATTTTGTAATGTATTACATAATGAATGTCAATTCGCTACTACAATACACATGTTTTCAAGTAACTTTATTAAACTGGCATGACTAGTGCAATATAACTTACATCCATAATTGATACTTTGTTCACTGACTTCATACATAATTTTGGTCAAAAGTTAGGATGACTTTACATCATATCACATTTATATGAGAAGATTATTAAAATAAAACTAATATTATGCTTTTAATACGATCTTGTACAATGACTAATACTTTTGCCTTAAAGCTCATAATCGGGTGATTTTTAACATAGACCTATATGATTAAGTTTTTAGCCCTCAAACTAATTACTCTAGTTAAGAGACACATTTCACCCATTTGCAAGGGATATACGCTATGTCTCAAATAAACCTAGATCACTAAGGTTTCATTTAGCTTTAGCTAGCGAGCTCTCAAAAGAAATCAAGAATCCAAATCTATATATAATCCCAATGCCATGGACCCCTTTATAAAGCAAGGCCCCATAAGCTAGCCCTAGCACCATAACCTAATTTCCTAAGATGTCCCTAGGCCTAAAACCTATTCAGTACATCATCATGGCTGGAAGATCCACTCAATATCAACCCTAACGGCTCATTTTGTTCAAGGTTGGAACCTCATATGTCTTAATACTACAAGGGATATAAATGTTAATATATAATTCCTTACGTAACATGCAATGTGATAGCACATCAAGATTTTGAGAAGTTGAGAGCATGCTTTGAAAGGAGCATTAGTCATACCATTCCTCGATAAATGGAGATATGCCACATCCTAAGGGCCACAAACCACCCCCATTAGTTGGGATGAAACTCCCTAAAACTAAGATGGATACACTAGTCTATTTTATTTATTTCATGCTCAACTGGTATGGCATTACTTCTCATCATTTCTTAAATGAAATTTTGTGGAATCCTTATTCTTACTGCTCTAAACATTATTTGGTAGTTGATCAATAATTCAATTTTGACCAAGTTTTAACCTAGTTTTATACTTATAAAAACTAGGAACCAATTATAGTGTGCCATTTGTGCATCTTCTTCCATACCTTTCTAATCCATGTGCATTGCCAAAAGAGATTAAAAGAGTCATGTCTTTCAACCTTGCATAAAGAATAATGTCCTACAATAAGCATCAACATACTATGCCTATGAGTATGGGAAATTTTCAAATAAGTAGCTTACAAAAAAGAATATTAAACTTACAAAAAGCTATGGTATTCCATGTTGCTAAGATTTAAACTTTTGCAATTTCTCACATAGATAAGTTTCTTGTGCTTACCCAAATCATGTAAGAGTTTACGGACACATTTCCTACCTTGCCTAGGCTCAAGCTTAATTCATACTAAATCATTTTGAATATAAAGGTATTCCATAAGAAAATGTTATAAATATCAAATCCCCAAGGCAAATGTGTTAGTTTCTCAAGGCGCATGCATTTAGTTCATTTTCTTTTATGTTTGGGAGTACAAATTAATTAACTCCAAAAGTAGAGACTTAATTTATTATAATTCCATAAGTTTTACCTACATTGTAAATAGTATTAGTGGAGGAAAAGTAGAAAGGAAGTTAATAATGATGGAGATCACACAATAGTTATCCCAAAGTGAGCCACCAAGAACACTCACAAGTTATGATCCAAGATTGAGGCACCAACTAAGAGCGATTGAATACTGACTTTAGTACACAATGTGGGGTTCCAACAGTAAGAGACTAAAATGGTAGAAAGAAATCAATAATATGCTAGAATCATGGATGCTTGAGTCCTATACATAGACAGGATATGCTTCAAAGACAATACAAAAGAGGACGCCTCAAGTATAAATCAAGGGATAAATAGATAACTCCCCACATGTGTGGTAGCTCACCAATGTCCATGATAGTCTAAGTAAGAGTTTCTCAAAATTCCAAGAATACTCTCACATAATTCTAAACCATGAATACTCACAATAAGTTGGACCCAAGAGTGAAGAACCAACCAAGAGTGAGTAAACAAATGATTTGAGCACACCATGTGCCATGATCCAAACAAGTTTTCCTTTTTCTATGTTGCAAGTGAGATTATACTAAAGAGGAGGAGACCCAAGAGTACAAGACTCAAGAGGATAAGGTACAACAAGAGAGTCTCCAATGAAATCACAATAGCACTTTATACAACACCATACACACACCCTCTTGATACTCAATAAATGCTATAGTAACAAGAGATTGCAATGTTAGAAAGTAGTCAAGAAGATGCTAGAACCATGGATGCTTGAGTTCTATACATAGACTAGATGTTTCTCAAATACAACAAGACCCCTCGAGTAGGAAGCACGGGATAAGGAAATAACTCCCCATATGTGGTCGCTCATTATCAATGCCCACAATAGTCTAAGTAAGATTTTCTCAAAGCTCCAAGAAGACCATCCAATAGTTCTAGATCATGGACACTCACAATAAGCTCGGGATCCGTGTGAGTAAATGATGATTTTAGCACACAATGTGCAGGGTGCTAGACTACAATGGAATGAGGCTTGAGAGGACCAGACTCAAGAGGATGAGACGAAGGAGGACAAGACTCAAGAGATATGATATAATAAGAGGTTCATGAGAGAAACCACAATAGCACTTTATAGAGTTGCATACATACTTCTTATGCACCCTATTGAGAATCAATAAGTTCTATAGTAACAAGGGATTAAAATGGTACAAAGAGGTTAATAAGATGTTAGACCCATGGATGCTCAAGTCCTATACTTAAACTAGATGTCCCTTCAAGAAAACACAAAGAAGACTCCTCAAATACAAAGCAAGGGATAAATAAACAACTCCCCACATGTGGTAGTTCACCAATGTCCATGATAGTCGAAGTGAGACTTTCTCAAAGCTCCAAGAAGACCGTCCAATAGTTATGGACCATTGGTATCACTATACCACTACAATGCTCATCCTTCATCACCAATGCTAGGACAATAGTATGGTAGTCTTTTCCTTTAGTGGAAATTTTTATTGTGGCATAGTGCAAAATCATAGATGTTTCTACAATAGGTAGTCTTTTCCTTCAGTAGAAATTTTGATCGTGGCATAGTGCAAAATTATAGATGTTTCTACAAAGTCCATGAACTCTTCAAGTTTGTTCATGGGTAACAAAAATTAGATTTGCCATGGATTATATGTGAATTTCTATTTGCACATCTCTCTCCCCCATGAATTTGGTTGGATAATTATATATTAGAAGAGGACAAAACATTTGGATTGATGGAGGGGGCTAGAGTTTTGGTGGAGCAACTAGATCTAAGAGGCATGGGTTTAGAGTTTTGGTGGAAGCAAGGCTTTAGGATAGGGTTAGCATTTTAGGGGCTAAGGGGTTAACTTCTTATAGTTTGGTGGCATGAGGAATAGGGGCATTAAGACTAAGGGGAATCGATCTTCTTAGGTGGGGAGTTAACTTTGATGGAGTGTGCACACACATACATCGACACATACACACACACACATACACAGAGCAATGCCCTTTAATATCCTCTCTCTAATCCTCTCAAATATCTTGTGATGGTGTTCCAATTACTTTCTACTTCTATGGAGGCTCATGGATGACTCCTCAATCCTTCTCTTCTTTTCTCAAAAGCTATGCTACCCTTGCTACATTCAAAGGTCCTATTGTCTTATTCTGAGAGAGATAATTGGGGAGAGCGAGGGAAAGAGCTATCAATACTTATTTTCGAAATTTAGGTTTAGGGAGCCTTGGTAAGTCCAAGGAGATTCAAATTATATGTAAGCTACTGGAGAGATTGAACTGTATTACAAATACATAAATGGAGTGTAGTGGTTCTCAGTCTAGCAAAATTTGGATAGTAATATAAGGCCTAACATGGACATCTAATACCATGTTAGAAGTGGGTGCAACAATGAAAGTGTAGAAGATTGTTGTAATGGACTACATAATAGCATTCCTTATCATAGCATTAGCGTAGCAAGTAGGCTTGCCAAATACCATGGAATCCTTTGCTTAGAAGCTATATTCAAGTGTAGAGTGATATGTATGTTACAACTTGTAATATTACACATGTGCTCCTATATGTGCATTCTCTTCATATCATAGGCAAACACTTCATTAACATTGAGTCCGTTGTGCTCATATGGTGGTTTTGATTAAATGTTGTTGGATGCAAAAATTATCTAAGAAAGTGAGATTGAAGGTGTCACTATTCCAGCCTCTTTGACCCACTCATCAATCATGAATTATATGAAACAAAAGTCATATGATATCTTTCATGTATTCACAACCATAGCTATGTCAACTACATGTGACCCATCTCTAAAGGGAATTCAAGAGATGGTTCACATTGGCCTTGCAATATTTACTTCTTTAATAGAGAAACCTACAGAGGTTTCACAATTGTCTAGACATTGTTTTCATAGAGGGGTGTGTGGTTGGCTTGTCCTACCAAGAAATCATCTAAACCTATTGACATTTGGATTTTTTGGATTCTTTGTCTTGGATGTACAACAGAGTTTACATGTAATACATGCAGATTTTGAATCATTGAGCTTTGTCTTTATCTTGTGTAAAGATTTTGGCAAACTTGGCACAAGGTTTCATGATTGATTCATGATGTATGGACATATCTTGAAGAGAAGTTGATTTCCAGCATTCTTGGGATTCATTAGAATCTCTTGCCTATTCTTTTTCTTCTCTTATGTCTCCTATTCTCTACTTCCTTCTCTCTCAAATACCTGGTGGATACGACCTTTTGACTAAAACCTCTTCTACAATGTTGCATGAGCTCTTTTAAAGTATAATCTGATGGTTTGCCCATCGTGACTCCAAGAAAATGGAGCTTCCCATACTTAGGTAACTATTTCACCTTTGTTTATATACATAGAGGGCAAGCGGAATGTTGTGGCCCCCACAACTCTCATATATTCGAGGGAGGATTGGCCCCAAGATGTGTCGTCTTGATTTGTAAGGCATAATGAAATATAGTTCGCTCTTTGTATCTTTTCTTATCTTGGAGATTTATTATTTTCTCACACAACCTTTCTTGAAGATAGCCACTCTAACTTATGACAAAGGAACCTCTTTCACTCAACATAGATCAATAATTTGGCAGACAAGTACCATGCATCTAAAAGATTTTCTTTGATACCATGCTTCATCCATATGCAATGTCATGCCCTAGTGTGCTCAAAGATTTTTGACCAATTGTTAGCCATGTGTTTTGCATAGACATTATTTTCATGCTTCCCCCTAGCATAGTGTAGAATAATTGAGGAGACAGAACTGCGCTAACCCGTGCTTCCGCTCCTTTAGATATTGAACATAACCTAAATGATGCACTTCAATGCATAGTCATCTATTTTTCATGAAATAAAACTTGGCATTTCAACCTCAAGGCCCATTGATTCATTATGTCACGTTCTTTATGTTATATGATATTTTTCCATAGAACCACCCCCTAAATGGGCACTTTAATATGCAATGCATGTAGGCTGAGACTTATCCTCATGCCCCATAGCCCACCATACATCTGAGTGTATTTTACTATTTTTTTCTATCTTTATAGATTTAAAAATCATTTTTTCTTATTTTTGTGCTATTTTTCTCAATTATTTCTACTATAAATACTCATTATTTTGTACTTTTTTATTACACACCAACAAATAATAACAATGGAAATCATCATATACTATTTCATCCACATATAATATTTCTTTCTAGTATTTTTTAAATTATTATCAAAACTGCTTATTTTTTCATGTTTTTCAATTTTGGATAATTACTTTCTCATTAATGTGATATCAGATTGTGCATTTTCTTTATGACTGAATTTAAACACGTCACATGCTATGCTGATATCAAATTTCATGCCATAGGCACATCATTTCCATGATTGAACATAAAAATGAACCCACTTTTCATGAAAAACAAGACTTATTGAGATTTCTCGTCTTTTATATTTTTATAGTTGCATATATATACAATAAATTGGTCTAAATTTAGGGTCTACTCAGTGTTGGTCATCGCATCTTAGCATTAGTCTCATCTCATCTTCATCTACCGGTCTGCCATCTCTCATCTCAACCTTCTCTTGATGATTCCCACAAGAATAACCCACAGGAGAAGAGATAGAGAGGAGAGAGAAAGTGTAGAAATGGGTATTTTTTATCAAGCCACCATTTGTGGAGCCTGATGCAAGGATGGAGAGTGAAAAAATGAGGAAGAATCATGCTGCCATCGGTTGGAATGGGTATTTTGATGCTCCATATCTCTCTCACCCCCCTTCTTCCCCTTCACATCAATCCACCTCCCCCCCCCCCACTTAGTCCAAACCCCTTTCCCATTTGGCCATTTCTATGCTTTCTGCTACTAGGGCACCAATAACTTCCACATTTGACATCAGAATTGCGATTTGAAAAATTTTGAATGTTTGTCTTAGACTCCTGCATTGCTTGGCACTTGTCGTTTTTGGTTTCGCTACTCCAAAAATTTTATAAAAATTCAAATCCACTGCGGTGTCGTGATGCTGCATGTCTACCACTGTAAACATGAGGGTAGAATTTTGTGCCAAGATTTTGGACTCTTAAGTCAGTGTCATTATCAGTTTATTTTTCGTTGCGTGTTTCTTCTGTGTTTGCATTTGCATGACGCACAAGCACATGTAGTTAGGCTAGGCAAAAATTCCTCAATGCATTCATATTTTTTGTGTGGAACGTCACTTGATTGATTGCAAATCATGGACTCAAATTTGCAAACTGCATGAGTGAAGGCCACAAAGTTCTTTTCCAAAGCATGATCTTTGATAGGGAATATTGCATGGAGAAACAAATTCATATGAAGAAATCTGATTTTGAAAACTTAGAACATTCATGCATGTCAAGTGTTCAAGCCTACAAGAAGCATATGAAGAGTTTGATAAGCTGACAAGATGAAGCATTGCAAGCATTGCATCAAAGGGCATAATGATCATGATCATTGAATTGGTTATATGTATACTCACTTGGTCACAATTTATGAGATGCAAAAAGAATCCAAGGAAGAGAATGATCCATTTAATTTATACAAATTCCCATCTTGACTATGCCAAATGATGATTCTACTTATCTAGTTTCTGATTTGACTAGACATAATACTGAGGGCCAAATTTGTTGACCAACAACAGCTTTGTCAATCATCCAATGATCTTCTATTCCTTTCACGATTAAAGAAAAGTGTGATCACAAGAAAAGATCATGCGAATGTTTCAAATCAACTCTAAGCTAACTATGCAAATGGAAGAGCACGAGAACTAAAGATTATGACTTTGGAAAAGAGGAGGAGCATGTCAAGGTGGCCTACGTTGATGAATAAGAACGTAATCTCTAACGTATACGAGGGAAAATTTATGAATGCTTTTTGCTTTCAATTTGGAGCCGAATGATAAATTGGTGGAAGCTTTTCTGAAGCTTTTGTAAGCTGCAACTTTTGTTGTTGCGGTGGCAAAGATCAATGGCGTTGATTATTTAAGAGGGTGGAGTATGTTGATGGTGGAGGGGGGAGACGACGAAGTGAAAGGGCGGGAAGAAATCTGTTTCAAAGGGAATGAATGAAGAAGACAAAGAGGTGGTACGCAGAACGACACAAAGAAGCCGAAGGGTGGGTAAGCACGGCCGAAAGATGAATGATGAAGCTCACAAACGAATCTGGCAATGAAGAATGCAGTAGAGAATGATGGCAATGCAAAAAGGTGACGACGGTAGAAACAAGAGGAAGGTGAAAAAGGAATCGGACAGAGCGGAGCAGAAAAAAAACGAGGAAGGCAATGAGATGTTTACTTTTGATTGTGATTGCTATATCGACTACCATCGAAGGAAATTCAACAGTCCACTTTTAATTTTTCGTGTGATGTTGATCTCACTGAGACTGACTTCAACAAATATCTAGCAAAAAAGGAGGCAACATAGATTAGGTATGAATTGACAAACTCGCCTATATGTTTAACAACTTCACAGTGTTCAGGGTGACGAGAAAGCGGTGACAAAGGAGCGAATCGCGGCATCAAAGAGCTCGGAGAAGCACACGGAAGGGGTCTCGCACTACAACAAAAAGGCCTCATAGATGCACATTTAGACGCGATTTTTGAATATAGAGAAAATCTTATGGGCGCGTCTATCCGCCCGTCTATTTGCGCGTCTACCATTTCGCATCTATAATCACATGTATCAATGAATTTACATGCAAAAATAGACGCGCAATAGACACACATATACACACGCATATAGACACACTGGTAGACGCACTTTTACAAGCACTGGTAGACGCGAACGAAAAACAAAAAATCTCATTTTTAAAAAAAAGATATTTCATTTCTTTTTTAAATTTGAATTATGAAGCGCATGTAATCTGCACTGTAGACGCGCGTATAAACGCGGATTATCTGCAATTTAGATGCGCAGATAGATACGCAAAACAGAACTGGAAAAAAAAAACCAGCGAGCATGTGCTCTCTATTTTTTTTTCCCCCCTCCCATACATCAGATTGTGCATTTGGGAAAAAGACAATGTATCTTATGGGCATGAGAATTGAAAATAAAAGTCCATGTATTGATTATAGGTCTAAAGCATTTACATGGGAAGTTTAAGTGCTTGCGACCTAAAGCGTGGCCACAAGCAGTAGGCTCAAAGATGGATCATACATATACAAGAAAAGAAGGCCTCATGAGGAGGTATGGTGCTCCTCTACGAATCTGAAGAACCTTATTCTCCTCTCTCTTGTTCTCTCTTTCTTCCTCTCCTTGGCTTTCCTTTTTCCCTTCTTGTGTGTTTGAAATGAAAGAAGAGGTGAGTCATGAGGAGGTGAGGCATGAAGAGACTAGGTGAGGCATGAAGAGACTGCATGTCGGCTAAACTTAAGCTTCAGAACCACAAAAAACGCATGAAAGAAAAGGCGCAGTTTGAAAAGAAATGATTTAAGTATGGTTTGAATTTTGACGTGTGCGTCTATTTTTGCGTGTATATGTGCATCTATTGTTCAGTTAGACGTAAGGATAGACGTGAATATAGACGCGGAAATAGACGCTAATATAGACGCGTAGGTAAATGCAAATATAGACGCACATTTAGGCTTTATCATAATTTTTTGTTTTTAAGATAAGTTTTAATAATGAATTCTTATCATAAGTTTTAATGTATTTATGATGGTTTTTGTGTATTTAAAATTGAGATCTTATGTAAACATATGAATGAAAAATATTTTAATTTGATGTTGTCATGAATTAGGTTTAATCATGTCGTCATCACCTAGTGCGGTGCATGCTGATGAGTCAATGACCACATCCTCAAGTGAGGATGAAACATTGTGTCTTCATAATCGAGATGCATGGCTACGATGAAAAATTAAATGCATGTGTGATTGTTGTCGAGGGTGTATTTTTCGAGCACGTCGAATTGCAATGTCACACCTCAACTTGTATGGAGAATGGGACCGAGAAAAATCACCGGTATTCATTGTTTTTTTTTACCACTAAGATTGCTAGTCTATGTTATGGGAATTATATATCAATGTACATGAAACTCCCTTTTGTGGTTGAGCAGGATGCAGTGCCACATCCTCAGATGCTCCCTCCCAGGCGTCGAGAGGCTGCAAAACGTTGAGGTGAGGAGGCAGAGTCTTCAAGAAGAGTAGAGACTGACGACCATGATAGTAGCCCTCATGAAATGCCCCATCAAGTCATAGAGGATGAGATTTTAGACAACATGGTACACCATCTATTTTCACAACCGGTTCAGGGAGAAGGTCACTCTACAAAGCTAGATGATCCACTATATGTAGCATCATCTACTCCGTTGTATGAAGGTTGTACGTACTCCGTTCTTCATGCGTCCCTCGAGATACTTAACTTGCAAACAATTTATGGATGGAGTAATGTCAGTTTGGATGCGTTATTGAAGTAGGTATCAATTCAGTTTGACTTAAGAATCATAATATTAATTGTTCTATTTTGAAATCAGACAAAAATATATGACATTGGTGGTTTTTTAACTCACTTTTAAAAATATATGTAGGTTATTATCACAAATTCTTCCAAAAGGAAACAAATTGCCAACTAAGAGAGAGCAAGCAAGACATTACTTGACATCTTTGGGAGGCCTCGATTATGTCAAGATCCATGCATGTGTCAGTGATTGTGTCTTATTTCATGGGATTCATGAGTTCGCACGAGAGTGTCCTATTTGTGGCGAATCAAGATACGAAGTGGAGATGAAGTCAATGGATATGCCTCATAAGGTTTTGCGACATTTTCGATTGTTCCACGTATAAAACTTATGTTCAAGTGTAAGTCTATTGGAAAGCTCATGTCATGGCATGCTAGTCATCGTTCAAGTGATGGAAAATGGAGGATCCCTGCAGACACACTGGCATGGCAACATATAGATAATTTGTGGCCCGTTTTCAAAGAAGAGCCAAGAAATTTGAGATTTGGTTTAGGTATGGATGGAATCAATCCATTTGGCATCAAAAGCACATCATACAGTGTATGGCCAGTGGTATTGGTGAACTATAATATTCCTCCATCCATGGCAATTGAAAAGGGACATGTAATGTTGTCCCTTCTGATTCTTGGAAAGCATAAGGTAAAAAACATGGACATTTACTTAGAGCCTTTGATTGAAGAGTTAGAAATGTTATGGAAAGGTATTGAGGTGCAAGATACAAGTGCATCTGCATCCTCTAGAGATTTCACATTGAAGGCCATGTTGTTGTGGACCATGCACGACTTTCCAGGATACGGAGAGTGTTTAGGTACATGTATATAACTCTATATTTGAAATTCAAGACTTGAATCAATTGCATTTTATTAATTCACTTGTTTTTTCAGGTTTAACCACGTCAGGATATCATGCATGTCCTATTTGCAGTCCCTCTCTAGTTTCCTCTAGGCCGGCATGTTTAAAAAAGGTTATCTACGACAATCATCATCGATTTCTTCCTATTGACCATCCCAAATATATTCTCCCTACTAATGGAATGACTCCACAATCTCTAACCATTCAAGATTGGAAGGAGAGATGGATTAATGCCGACAGCCACCCTCCACTCGGTATGAGTCGGTAAGAAGTGCATCTCTCGATTGACCTTAAAGTATTTAGCATGATGAATTGTTTACATAATATATTGTTTTTTTTTTAGGTTCTCTATATTTTCTCGTCTTCCGTATTGGACTGAACTCAATATCAATCACCTGTTGAACCCCATGCACATATTCAAAAATGTTGTATCTACATTATGGGATCACTTGATAGGGGCTTGTGATTCAGTTAATGTAAGGGAGGATTTACGTAACATTGGTCGCATGAGATGAGCCTGGCCACGCATTGGACCCAGAGGAAAGATTGAGCTACCCCATGCACCTTGGATGTTGTCAAAGAACGAGGAAAAAATAGTGAAGGAACAAATATATAGCTTTCGAACACCCACAGGATGTATGAGATGTCTCAAGGGAGCCTTCATAAAGAAAAAGAAAAGAGGTGGAGCAACTATCTGGTTTGAAGTCCCACGATTGGCACAAAATGATTCAACTAAGGGTATCTCTAACCATGAATATAGTAATTAGTGGAGTAACTATGTGTAAACTTTGGGGTATGATGACTTTTTCCTCAACTAATCATTTGATCTATGAGTATTGTTTACATTCAGTTCGTACTTCCTATTTTCATTATATATCTTCGAATTTCTACACAAAAATAAACAATTCTCAAATACATCTTGACAGATACGTGAGCTCGAAGGAAATTCATCCAAACACATTACAATATGCTCGAGTATTATCTGTTGAGGTGGTTTGTTTGGTGGATGAAATTTTTCCTCGATCCATTTTGACTGCTCAATTACATTTACTCGTACATTTGATTGATGAGATCGCACTTTGTGGGGCAGTTCATGTAAGGTGGATGTTTTTTCTTGAGCACTTCATGAAAACCTTGAAAGATTTTGTGAGGCAAAAAGCACAGCTTGAGGGAAGCTTGGCTGAAGGTTGGTTAGTGCAATCATCCCTTGTTTATATCTCTGAATATCTTGCTGAAGTGGATTCCTCTCAACCACGACTATGGAAAGATGATGAAGACTTGAGGATGACCTCTATAGTACCTCAAGGAAAAGGAATGAGTAAAGTGCTAACAAAAGAAGAACTTCGTAAGTTAAATAGTTTTTGTGTGCTCAATAGTGATGTAATGAGCAAATGCGTGACACTATATAATGAAGCAAGGGCAAGAAGAAAAATCAAAAGACAAGAATTTTGCACTAGATATGGACGTAATGTCTCATTTCCAGATCATCTAAATGCGCTCCCACGTCATATTGATATAGATTGGTTACATGAGGAAATGGAGAGAATGGAAAAAGAGGAGGAAATTAATATATCTCAAGAAGAATGGGAATACGCACGAGGTTGCTTATCAAAGGTGAGACATACTATCAATTAATTTGTTTCTATAAGTTTTATTTTATATAAATAATTGACATGTTTAATCTTTTATCGTTTACTACTAGTGCACATTATTCAATGCACTTTGGTGTGAGGGTAAACATCTTCAAACTCAATATATAGATGAAAAGAGAAATACCCAAGATTGTGGTGTCCTTGCTCACTTCGAGGATGCCAATGGTACCATGGAAGGTTATTGTGGCTTGATCCAAGATATTCTGAAGCTTGACTTCAGACAATTCTTTATATATGTACTGGATGTGAAGTGGTAATAAATGGTGAGCATTGCACAATCAGACATCATCCAAGTGGTTTTGTAATCATTAACTCTACAAAATTTCACCAAAACAAGAATGACACATTAGTACTACCTCAAAAATGCGAGCAAGTATATATGCAAAGGCTAATTTTTTTATATGTATACATGTGATACATATACACGGTATAATAAGTACTTAAGTTTTTTGCTTTTGTTTTCCAAATATAGGTTGTGTATCATCCAATGGTAAACAATAATCGATGGTGGTATGTCATCCCTATATCTAATCGTTCAAAACCAATATATGGTAATATTACCGACATGGAGATAGCAGATGACAATCCAACAATTAATGATGATATGCATGATGACACCATAATGGATGATATGTGTGATATAGTACAAGATGAACCTCGCGAGGATGTTCAAGGAAACGCAGAAGAAGACAATAATGTGATTGTCGAGGGAAGAGAAGTCGCAGAAGAGAGCATCGATGAGGGAGGAGGGTGACGGAGGACGAGGATGAGATGAAGACGACGTTGAAGCTACGGATATCGGATTCTATGTGATGATACTGCGATGAAGGAGTGCCGAGAGCGGAAGCTAGAGAAGGCCGGCGGAATTAGTAAGATGACAACAATATTGGTCAATGAAGGGCCGAGCTGTGTGTGTGCTAATGGTCATTGCTATGCCTTTGGTGTGAGCTGATATTACGGTTTATAGCCATGGTGTACTTTGGTATAAATTTTCTCATCCATGACCATGAAAATGGTATAGCCTCCGATAAATGGTGCCCTTCCACTCGTTGCGGATTTGGTCAGAGTGATAAATTCCACAGTGTGTTACCTTGAATGTAACAACACTTGAACCAATAGTCCTGTGGATGAAGAGAAATGAGGAAAAGAGATCAGTGCTTACATGCGCAGCTATCCAAGAATGGAGACCACGGCCATGATCAATGGTCATGAAGTAATTGTCCTCTATGGCTTATTTTTCTCATTAAGACATCAACAGTTTTGTCAAAAATTCAACTCGTTTTTCTATAAAAGCTCAAGCAAAACATCACTTACCTATTCAGATCTTCATGGCCACAAGGATTGACAACAAGAATAAGGCATCAAAAAGTTCATTTCATTCACCAAAGCATGATTCAATCAAAGCATATCAATTTGTTCCCACATACTCATCGCATGTCAACTTACAATTGTGTAAACCTCTATCTATACTTTCTCTATAAAACCTCTTCTCTTCATCATTTTGTGAGTGGATCTCTTACCTCGAATGATTATTTCTTTGTATCTTGTTCCCAAATACAAAGCAAGTTTGAAACGTATCCTTGAATACTAATGTATTTGAATCTTCTACTCCATCTAAATGCCTTAAAATTGAGTTTTCTTTATCATCCTTTCCTCCCATCTTGCTAAGCGTCCCTACGGCGAGCGACGTCACGAACTTTGCGCACGAATTTTGTGTGACACCTGGTGATCCCGACGTGAAAGCGTCACTTCAGATTGTCGAGATGGGAGACTCTTCGAATACTCCACCCAATTGATCATCAAGTGCTTCTTCCTTTTCGACTGATAACATGAAGAATTTATTGCAAACTCTTTCTTCGGCCATTATAATGCTGAATCAGCATATGCAGTTATCTATGCTATAGCAGCAACAGCTACGCCAACAATAATTGGATCAACAATGAATGCTACATCAAGAACAAGAGCATACACATGAAGCAACCAAAGCAATTGAGGCCATGGTAAGTGAACACAAATTATTTGATGGATGGAATGTTTCAGCTTATCTTAAACCATTTGAAAGCCAGATGTTCTTCTTTGGAGTTCCTACCAACTGGAGCAACTATTTCTTATGACTTGTATGCCTGCTTTGTGGGTTAGAGTGAATAATTTATTTGTGCAAGATTAAAATTGGAATGTCTTCAAGAAGGCACTCAAAGATGAATATGTCCTAGAGGATTATGGTATTACTACTCGGAAGACATTCAAGGAGTTGGTCTATCAGCCCAACAAAGGACTTGTTGCTTCCGAGTTATTGTGCGAATTTGAAGATCGTTACAACCAATTGGATGCACTTGAGCAAAGAGCCATAAACTCGGAGAAGGTGGAGTTATTATTGCAGGTGTCTGCTCCTGCACTACAAGACGAGTTGGGAGAGCTTCTTGAAGACCGTATGCAGCCTATGGGATTGAAGATGGATTGGCAAGATGTTGTTGATGCGGTTTCCACATTCACAAAGAGGTGGACATGGATCAAGGCTCGCTTTCAAAACAGTATGCAAACACCTCTAATGATGTCTTCTCCGACCTCCACTTCTCCTACTGCTCCTTCCACATCTTCTCCTACCTCTCATCCTATGCCTACTTCTATGCATATGCCTATGCCTATTCCTATGGCAGCCGTTAGACCATTTGCTAAACCAACTCTCGAAGACATGGTGGAAGAAATTTCAAAGAACTTGAAAGATCTACAAATAAAAATGGCCAGAAGAGATCTACAGCCACTTAACCCAGTCCCAAATTCTGTTCCATCCTCTTCTGCTCCTATGAATTCTTCCAGAAACAATCGTGTTCGCTGTTGCATATGGTGTGATAATCTAGACCATGAGCGTAAGGACTGTCAAGACTATGAAGAGGCAAAAAGACTGAAGTTGGTGGTTTGGTAGGACAGGATGATATGTCTTGGAGATACAGAGCAACCACTTAAAATAAATTTTGACAAAGGAGGTATGAAGAAATTATTGGAGGAATCTCTCTTACATTCTTCTTATGTGAAGCAAGAGGTGGCAAGAGAAGCTGCTGCTTATGGTCTTCAACTGGAGCAATTACCGAAAGATAAGTCTCCTTTATGGTCATATGCACTGCATGCAGAAAAGAAAGGTAAAGCTTCATCATCTAAACTATCATTCATAGGAGACTCCATTAGAAAAGGGACTAGATGGAATGATCACGTAGATGTCTTGTCTATCTATGCTTATATTGCAAAATCTCAAGAATTTGAAGCACTTGTTGAAGAAAAGTGCAAAAGAGATAATGATCAATCTGAAGGATAAAAAAGGGAAACTAGGAGAACTGAACCGGTTCTTCAACCTTCTTCTTCAATACCGGAGCAAAATATGGCCAATGTACAAAAACCAAAAGTACAAGAAGATCAAAAGGCCCCGAAGACAAAGGATTCGAAGCCGAAGAAGCAACGTGGACTCAAGCTACTATCCGACATTGAGACATCCACAGACTTGAAAAATGTACTTGAGGATGGAATTCTTAATTGCAAAATTAAATTTACACTTGGAGAAGTTTTGTGGATTTCAAAAAGGGAGTTTCATGATGTTATTATTGACATCATAAAAAAAGCACCAAATTATTGAAGAGCCAACACAGGATATGATCCATCGAGAGGCTTTAGCTATTGCCAAGGCTATTATCTATGGATTACAGATTGAGGAGGTTGATTGTGAAGAAGAGACCATTGAGGAGCCTATAGATGGAGCTCTATGTATGCAGTCTAAAAAGTCTCTTCATCCTTTACTCTAGCCCGTACAATATTATGAGAGCGATGATGCGCCTAGATTGGTGCCTCGTAGCCATTTTCTCGAAGTCACTAGGGGCTCGTGCGACTACAGAAACTGTCATCAAGCTTGGTGAGATTGAGACTCCTTGTGTTGCTCTTTTGGATCATGGTTCCGAGATTAATGTAATTGTGCGAGGTTTATATGAAGCTGGTAGATGGCCAGTTGATGTTGATCATGGTTGGTGCATACGTGCGGCCAACAGCCCTGCAGGAGAGTTGTATGCTACTTGTCCAAATCTGAAGATTGCTATTGGAGATGTGGGTGAGTCTTATCATTTCTTTGTTCAAAACTATTGTTTCTATCCTATTATTTTGGGGCAGTCATTTATTGTTGAGTCTTGGATGGAGACTAAGGTTTTGGATGATGGGTCTACGTATGCACGGATCCGAAGCAACAAGGATAGGAAGAGAGCTATCCAGTTCATGATTGTTTGCATCAATCATCAGAGGAATAAAGATTCTTTGAGGGATTCCCCTCTTCTAGAAGGAGAATTGGATTTTTGCTCTGTACCACTATCTTGCCAAACGATGGTGGTACGAGTCAGAGAAACCTATCGCCTCCTGGTAGTAGTAGTTTTTCCTCATGTGTTTATGGTGTATGCACTGAAAGTACTTCATGTTTTTAGCATATTTCTGATATGTCTAGAGGTGCTAGGAAGTATGTAAAAAGAAAAGAAAAAGAATTGATGATTGCAAGTGTTTTGTAGGAAGAAGACCGGATAGATGGTCTCTATGATAGTCTTTCATGCTCAGATACCATGGAAGAACTTTTGGTATTACTACATGCTAACAATCAAGAGTTGACATATGTCTTACAGGTTCATTCTCTGGCAATGTATTGTGAGACTACTGATTTCATGCTTCAAAAGAATTTGGGTGTTGAGGATTCTTAGCAAAAAGTATTCCTTGAGATGACATATTTCAGCAAAAAGATTTGGGTGTTGCTGTTTATACACAGCAAAATTTGTGTTTATCAGGGCATTTTCATCGAGGGGTGAAATCTACAGGTTGTAGCAATGAAGCCAGAGTTCAGACAAAATATAAGACTGTTCACAAAAAAGTTAGACCAGTTGTAGGACCGCTACCTTTGGACAATGATGAGATGATTAGGAGAGCTGCTATGCAACCTTCTTTGCAAGATCCTACAGGTATCGCAAACATAAGTTTTAAGCTGAGACATTGAAAGAGATGAAGAATTGGACTGAAGATTTTCTATTTCCTAAAGAGGTAAGATGTTTTGAAGAGATTGTATGCAGACATGAAAAAGCTTTTGCTTTCTTTCCATATGAGATTGGATGCGTTGATCCTAGGGTTGTGACACCTATGGTTATTTTTACCATTTTGCATGTCCCTTGGAATCTACAGCCTATGAGTGTGCCGAGGGCTCACTTTCCCAACTTTGTAGAGCTTTTGAATGAGTGGATCATGATAGGAATTTTAAATCATCTTCAGCTCCATATTCCAACACATGGTTCACAATTCCTAAGAAGAATGGGACAGCCAGATTCATATAGGACTTATAGCCAGTAAACAAGGTTACTACTCGAAATGTTGGTGCTGGACCTATTGTGGATATGTTCGCTGAAGCTTTTGCTGGATGTTGTCGGAGTGCATAGGGTTGAAGGTTACCACATGGGTTTGGCAAGAAAACTAGACAAGATAGATGGAGATATGTCTTCACGAGATGGAGGTTAAAGAGCTTAGACTCCGGAGATGATAGAGATAAGAGAAGGGGTTGGAAGAAATGGAAGACGTTGAAGAATACTCCCAAAAAAAAATTAGAAAATATAGAAGAATACTAACAAAGATGAAGCTTGTCAGTTTATTCCAGCATTATGAGAGGATAAAACTCTAATAGACAAAACCATGTATAAAATATTATCTTCCTCTATACTGCTCCAATCGCCAATTTGATGCCTCCATTGGCTCCGAAAGGGGTGTTAAATACCAAGACACCTAGCCAGAATTCTGCCATATCACTCCTTCTTTATCTTCCACTTTGGAGTGTTGTTCACTACCTAAAAACAACGATCGCACGTCGCGCGATTTTGTCAATCTCTCTTTTTACATAAAATCCTCTCAATTTTGCTGAAAGCTGCATGCTTTCTTTTACATGTCATCTTAATCTAGAAGTTGTCTATAGTTTTATGGATTTTTACAAAAGATAATATCTAGAATATCAAAAATCGGTTAAAATTTGTCCAAAAATCTAATATTTTTGAACCATGGACACTAACACTAATGTCTAAAATGGCATTGAATCTCTAAATCAATAAGAAAGCCACACTCTAGATTTTTTCACATGGTGTGCACGTAGCGGCAAGACATTCACCCCCTCCTAACCTCCACATACTATGGCATGTGCCAAAGTCTTAGGGATCTGCAGTGTCAGAAGAAGTATCTTTTGCCATGTCAATGTCTTCATCTTCTGTCTCTTCTTCTTCTTCTATGTCTTTCTGCTTTGGAATTATATCCAAGTTTTCTAACTCACATGTTGAACTTTCTCTTTATTTGAAGAGCTTGATTCTTTTTTCTGCTATGGATATCTTTATGTTGGTCCCATCTAATTCGGCCAATGAATATGTGGCATTGTCATGAACGACCTTTACCACATACAGGCCAAACCAACACTTTACCATTGTCCTAGAAGTACTTTATTGATTGTCTAGGCTACCGTCATAGATAAGGACCCAGTCATTTTCTTGAATTGCTCTTGGATGAAGTCGACGTCGCTTATCAAATCTTCTTTTGTTCTTTAGTCTTACTCTCTTTAGCTTCTCAATAGCTGCTTGAATATCGCTAGACCTTCTTTCTAGCTGCCATGTGCACAAAGTCAGCAACTCTTCTCTACTGATGCCTTCCTCCCAAGGTAGAAGACTCTATGTGAGAATAGATTCTTCAATTGGCATAATTGGTTGCTGTCCATGCATAAGTTCAACTGGCATATAGCTAGTCACTGTACTGTGAGTAGTCCGGTCAACCCATAATGCAAAAGGTAGTATTTTAGGCCATTCTTTGATCTTTCCTCTACAAGACTTTGCTAGAGCTTTGAGAATAGGCTGGTGCCCTCTCTCACTTTTCCCATTTCCTTCAGGGTTGTAGGCTAATGTTAAAGCCAACTTAATACCCAATTGAGCAAAGAAGTTGTGTGCCTTATTAGTATCCAACTCTCCTCTATCTACAATTACTTTACCCACACAACCATATCTACAAAACACTTCTTCAAGCAAAAAATGACAAATAGCTTGAGTGGATTTGGTTGGTAAGGCTTTACCTTCAACTTGATTGGTTAGATCCTCTCTTGCAAGCACTAAATATTGCATTTCCATATTCGTGTAGTAGGCATAGTTATAATATCAATAATCCATCTATAATGTATAGACAAAGGATAAGTTGGTTGTAATCCATCTCGATGCTTAACCATAGAATACATTTGACACACATAACACGTTTCAAAAAAATGTGCTATATCCTGATACATGTTTTGCCACCAATATTTTTCTTTGACTTTACTAAAGGTTCCCCATATGCCTCTATGGCCAGCCCACAAGCTTTCATGAAATTCCTTCATTACATGTTGTTGCAATCTTTTGTTACCTAAAACTCGGACAGTGCTCCATTATTCTTCTTTGCGTGCTTCCATAGATGTCCTTCTTTAAGAAAAAATCCATAAGCTTTCCTCTTGATATGCTTGAACTCCTCATCAGTCGAAGTCTCCTTCTTCTTCATTATGCTCAAATATTGGCCGATCTTTAGCCAATCTTCTTCATAGTCTTCTTCAAGAAAATGAACTAGAACTTGAGCAATGTAATGAGCATGCTGGCTTCTAGTTGACCACCCTGTTGTTTTCAGCTTTGGACCAGTATATGCAGTAACTGAAAAGGTATTTTCAGGAGCCATGGAATGAAATTCAGCAAGTATAGATTCTTAAGCTTCATCTTCTTCCATCAACTCTTCTTCATTGTCATATCTTGCACGTGATAGCATGTTAGCAAGTGGATTCACCTTTCTTGCAATATTCTTTAAATCAGGATTGAGAGATTTAATATACGCAATCCATCTTAGCATAGCAATGTTGGGTGTAGAGTAGTTGGCAATCATGCCCAAGAGTGGAAGACAAGCAATTTCTACCACTACGGAAGCACCTATAAAGTATTCACGATCACACTTTAATACAGTTACAACTCCTCAGAATTCCCTTATTACTTGTGCATACCTTCTTTGACATTCATTTAGAACTTTTGCTCCAAAATGAATTGCATACCTATTACCTTCAAGATCCTCTTGGCCAATAGCCCATCCTATCCCAATGGGACTTGTATCCACAGTAAGGTGACCATTTGAATAATCAGCCCTTTTAAGAGTGGGGGCTGAAATTAATAGCTTCTTTAATTTACGCATAGTGAGAGTATGCTCATTACCCCAAGAGAATCTTTGTCCTTTTCTTAATAATTGATAAATGTTTTTAGCTACATGAGCAGAATGTGGTATCCATATGAGATAGAGTATGCATGCCCCAATAAATCTTCTTACTTCTAAAACATTTGTGTATTTTCTTGCATTTTGTTGATGGAATCTATCTTGATTGGCGAAGGTTTGCGTCCATAGGGGCCACATAGATGACAGACCACTAGGACTTCTTCTACTCCAAAAATCAACTTAGCTCCAAAAAGAGTAAGATATACTTCTTCTAGCCTTGTTAAAATCCTGTCACAGTCATGAATATAGTTAACTACAAATGTTGCAACCATCTTCGTCAAGCTCCTCATTATTTCATTGAATTCACATCCCTTGATAGGTACATCATCAAGAAATGGAAGAGTAAATTGTGGAATAAAGTCCCTTAAGACTTTGTGCATGGCATTCATCATATGGGCTACGGAGTTTATTGCATCTTGTAGTAGAGTGCACATGCAGACCAATCCAAGAGGTGTCTTCGTTGTGGTAATGTCTCAGATTTTTAATGAAAGATGAAATTGGTCATATCCTGAATATAGGTCACCCATAGAATAAATTGCTCTACCTGCAAAAGCTTCAGCAAATTCGTTAACGATTGGACCCGAACTAACATTTCAAATCGTGACACGATTAACAGGCTGTAGATCTTGAATGAATCGTAAAGATCCATTTTTCTTGGGCACGATAAACCATCGGTTTGAGTAAGGTGCTGATGAAGGTTCTAAAATCTTCATTCTGATCTTCTCATTTAGAAGTTCCAATAATTTGGGCAAATGCGCCCTTGGAACAAGAATAGGCTTGAGGTTCCAAGGCACATGTGGGACCATAAAATTCGAGCAATCATGTTAACTACATCAGTAATATCTGTCCATGCAATCTTGACTCCTAATTTGGAGGTAGCATCCTCTAGGCGATCAGCAAGCTTCTCTTGTAGAATGGGATCTACAGCCTTAAGGAATAATTCAATCTTCTGGCCTTCCATACTTTGTTGGTCTTCAGCATCAAGTTGTCCAAATTTACTTTCAAACTCATGGTATAAAGTTGTTGCAGCTAAACCTTTGTTGGGTTTCTCAACCCAATCAGTGAAACCTTGCTCTAGAATCTTCTAAGAAGAATTCTTTATGTAGGCCTTTTTTGAATGCAGCCCAATCCACATCTTGCTAAAAAGGACCATGGATTCTTCCTTAAAGACCATGCTTGGCTAGTCTAGCAAAATAGCGGCTCCATGCATGTTGTGGTACACCAAAGAAGAGCATTTTCTCAACATACAAACGAATGAAAACATAGACATTTTGACCATTAAATTTTTTTAATTCACACCCAGCTTATTCTCGGGCCTTGATAGCTGTGGAATCAATCTTCTCTTCTTCTTGTCTTTGTTGCTGTTGTTGTAACATTTGGATTTGTTATTGTTGGGTTTGCTATAGTATGCACACCAACTGTTGTAGAGCATCTCCTGAAGAATCCTCCATCTTGGAGTTTTCTTACAACGACCTTCACGTGGGGTTCACCAATGTCGCAGTGCGTAGGGTTGAAGTTAACCATAGGGGTTTGGCAAGAAAACTGGAAAAGATAGATGGAGATATGTCTTCACGAGATGGGGATTCAAGAGCTTAGACTCTGGAGATGATAGAGATAAGAGAAGGGTTGAAGGTAGATTCAGGGAGAGAAGTAGAAGGAAGAGAAGGGGTTCAAAGAGATTGAAGACATAGAAGAATACTCCCAAAAAAAGAATTAGAAAATATAGAATAATACTAACAGAGATGAAGCCTATCAGTTTACTCCAGTATTATGAGAAGATAAAACTCTAATAGATAAAAACGTGTATAAAAGAATATCTTCCTCCATGTTGGATAAAAACGTGTATAAAAGAATATCTTCCTCCATGTTGCTCAGATCATCAATCTGATGCCTCCATTGGCTCCAAAAGGGGGGTTAGATACCAGGACACCTGGCCTGAATTTTGCTAGATTACTCCTTCATCTCCCACTTTGGAGTATTGTGAAAACAGAGATCGTGCGTCATGCAATTTTGTCAGTCTCTATTTTTACTTGAAATCCTCTCAAATTGGCTAAAAGCTACATGCTTTCTTTTACATGTCATCCTAATCTAGAAGTTGTCTATAGTTTAATGGATTTTTACAAAAAATAATATCTAGAATATCAAAAATTGGCTAAAACATGTCCAAAAATATAATACTTTTGAACCATGGACACTAACACGAATCTCTGAAACGGCATTGGCTCTCTAAATCAATAAGAAAGCTTCACCAATGTCGCAGCGTGTAGGGTTGAAGATCACCACAAGGGTTTGGTAAGAAAACTAGACAAGATAGATGGAGATATGTCTTCACGAGATGGGGGTTTAAGAGCTTAGACTCCGAAGATGATAGAGATAAGAGAAGGGTTGAAGGTAGATTTAGGGAGAGGAGTAGATGGAAGAGAAGGGGTTCGAAGAAATTGAAGACGTAGAAGAATACTCCCAAAAAAAGGATTAGAAAATATGAGAAGATAAAACTCTAATAGACAGAAACGTGTATAAAATAATACCTTCCTCTATGCTGCTCAGATCGCCAATTTGATGCCTCCATTGACTCCGAAAGGGGTGTTAAATACCAGGACACCTGGCCAAAATTTTGCCAGATCACTACTTCTTCATTTCCACTTTGGAATGTTGTTCATTGCCTAATAATAGCGATCGCGCGTCGCTCGATTTCATCAATCTCTCTTTTTACATAAAATCTATCAAATTGGCTGAAAGCTACATGCTTTCTTTTACATGTCATCCTAATCTAGAAGTTGTCTATAGTTTTATAGATTTTTACAAAAGATAATATCTAGAATATAAAAAATTGGCTAAAACTTGTCCAAAAATCTAATATTTTTGAACCATGGATACTAACACTAATGTCTAAAATGGCATTGACTCTCTAAATCAATAAAAAAGCCACACTCTAGATTTTTTTACACAATGTGCACGTAGCGGCACGACAATGTGCTATCTATTCTCTTGGTAATCTTTATTCTGGATATGATTAGTTCTAGCTTGCCCTTGAAAGTAGAGATTTGACTACAATGAAGAAACCCTTAGGCCTTGTCTGAATGTGTATGCTTTTGTAAGGAGCTACTAATTGGCTGCTCATATGATGAATGGGATGAACAATGTTCTATGAGATCTTATTCCTGAGCTTACTACGCCTTTCATTGATGATTTACCTATCAAAGGTTGCTTGAAAGAAGGAAAAGATGATTCTTTAGATGATCATGGATTCAGGTTCTTTGTGGCTTCACATATTAGAAATGTTGAGAGGATTCTTTGCAGATTGGAAGAAGTAAATTTGACCTTGTCAGGGTTGAAGTCAACTTTTGGTGCCAAAGAGGTTTTGATTGTTGGTCATATGTGTGGATATTATGGTAGGAAGCCTTCTCCTGCAAAGGTTGATGCCATACAAAAAAAATTTGAGACTTGCTCCTCTACTTCGGAGGTTCATAGGTTTCTTGGAGCTTGTGTGTTTTATCTTATTTGGATTCCTCACTTTACTCATATTGCAGATGATCTTTGTCAGCTCTTAAGAAAAGGGAAACGTTTTTCTTGGAAGATAAAACATACTAAAGCCATCCAAAAATTGAAGAAATTATTGAGAGCTACTCTAACTCTTCGAAAGCCATATTATGAGTGTGGAAGACCTATTGTGTTTACTCTTGATACTAGACTTATTGGCATTGGATGGGCTGTTGGCCAAGATGATGTAGATGGGAATAGGTATGCTATTTGGTTTGGGGTGAAAGTCCTAAACAAGCGACAATAAAGGTATCCACAAGTTAAAAGAGAGTTTTTGGGAGTTGTCACGACTCTCAAGAATGACAGAGAATACTTCATTAGTGCTACTGTGGTGGTCGAGACTAATTGTTTGCCTCTTCTAGGTATGATCATGAGTTGTTCTACCCCAGTTGTTGCCATGCTTAGATGGATTGGGTACATAAAATCCATGAATCTTGAGTTCAGGCACATAGCAAGTAAAGACGACCGAATAGCTGATATGCTTTCACGAGCGAGGTATGATGATATGGATTTTTCTTGTTTTGATGATGCCGATGATGGGGCTGATCTTTCAGCCATGCATGCTGATCATACCTGTCATGTGTCTACTTTGGAAAGCTTTGATGAGACTTTGTATAGAGGGGAGTATTTATAGATTGGTCATTATTTTAGTACTATGTCTAGACAAGATGGATGGACTAATGCAGACTTTAAAAAGATTAGAAGAAAATATTATGGTTTCTTCTTGTGAAGTGGGCTACTTTGGAAGCATCCACGAAAGTGAGGAGGACAGCCATTGAGATTTTTTTGTGATAAAGCTTCACAAGTGTGTATCATTTAATTCCATGAAATTCTTTGGGCTGGACATCGAGCTGGATGGGTGACCTATGAGAAGATCAAAGAGCATTATTGGTGGAGAGTCATGTATAGAGATATCTGACAGTTTGTTGAAACATGTCCTGATTGTCTGTTCTCTTCAGTGAGGCATAGAGATGAGCTTCATCCTACCTACCCGCTATGTATTCATTACAAGTGGGTTCTTGATTTAATTACTATGCCTATTGGTTTATGGCAGATGCACTATATTGTTTTGGCACGAGAAGATCTCAAAAATCAAGTGGAAGGAAGAGTATTACGAACAAAGTCTACTTCAGTGGTTTGTAAGTTTCTTTTGGAAGATGTTATTTGCAGCTATGGATGTATTGGGAAAAATCTAGGAGGAAACAAGAAGAGCGAAAGAGGCCATCCACCAATTGTGAAAGCCTTGGCCAAAGCATACAATGGACGGGTTTGAGAGTGGCCTAAGTTATTTCCTTATGCCTTATGGGTCGATCGCCCTAGTCACAATGTGACTATAGGATATATGCCAGCTGAGTCGATGTATGGAGAGAAGCCAGTTATGCCTATAGAGACTTGCACACTTATTTGGAGTGCTTTACTATGGCAGCTGGAAGAGATGTCTAGAGAAGATATTTTGGCTCTTCGTATTCGTCAGTTGAAGAGAAGACCTGAAGATATTGAAAGAGCAATTCAAAAGCTCAAAGAGGCCAGAATTCGCAACAAAGACCACTTCGATAGTAGACACAGATTGAGGCCTAAAGAGATTAAATAGGGAGATTGGGTGTTGGTCTATGACATCAGTCTAGTTCTTAGTAGAACTGGATGGTACAACCTTGCGGATTCCGATTGCAGGTAAGAGAATCAAACTCTTCAAGAGAAGAGATGCTACATTTTATTCAGTCGAGGAGTTCGATGATGCGATTCATGATCAGCTTGAGACAAAAGGAGACAAAGATGAAGATGTGGACATTGAATATAATTTTGCAGAAGATGAAGAGATTGCATTGACGGTCGAGCTTGGCGGTGATGAGGATGGGTAGTTGTGGCCCATCTCAAGGATGTGCAGGTTTGGAGGGGGCGGATGTTGTGACACTGCACGTCTACCACTTTAAACCTGAGGGTAGAATTTTGTGCCAACACTACAAGAGAAAGGCCCTATAGATGCGCACTGTACATGCCAAAAAGCGGGCACGTTTATAAGCGCGTGTATTAGCGCGTCTATTTATGCTACTATAAAAAACGCGTCTATATATCCGCGCTGATAAACGCGCTTATAGCTGCAAAAATACACGCACATATTTTTCATTTCTCATAAAGTCCCTGAATATGACCAAACCTCTTAAGAGCTAGTATTTTTTTGAATAGGGCATGATTGGATAGGGCATTATTGGATGTATATACGACATAATTACAGCTGGATCATACGCTAGGACATGATATACATGTATAGGGCATATACATGCATAGGACATGATATACATTACCAACTTTACTTCTTTCTGAGTAGTACAAATATATATCCAATTATTCAAAGCTAATTACATATATGTGATTTCATGCCCTATATACATCCAATCATGCCCTATACAAATGTGATTGGATAGGGCATGATGATTGGATGTATATATAAATCAAAGGTTGACTTGTGCATTTGTAATATATATATATATATATAGAGAGAGAGAGAGAGAGAGAACTGATCAATACACTCACATGTCTCATTTAATGTTGTGCACTTAACCTAGTCATGCATGCCAATTCATAGCATGAGTAGATTGATGTAAATTAGTTGGCTTGTGCATATGCAAGCTATTCCAATCATGTCAAGGTGCACTTATAGCTCACATATAATTTTAGATAAGGTGGACCACATGTAACCAATGTGCACATGTCCTCTTTTCATCATCTTTAGCCAGTGTGTCCACTTGTTGGTGACTAATACCAACAAGCCAACTACAAATCTCTTATCTATGAAATGTATAAGTAAATTAACTTGGTTAATTTGATGAGGCCAAGATTTCCTTCCATGGATAGTGTGGTTGGCTCTACTTCAAGGTTATAGGAACTTGCAGAAGTCAATGGAGCATCCTAAAAATGACGATACTTTAATTACTATATCAAGTCACTTCATGTACATATCTTTGATTGATTGATGGATAATATGCCTTTCTCTATATCTTTCGTGTACACCTTCATTGCATTATCTCTCTCTAGCTAAAAACCATTCATGCTTTATCCACCTATTGATACTTGCATGCAATTGTAAGTGGGATTATCTAGTAAGTCACTACATATGTGCCAATTGACTTGCCAATGTGTTATCTCTTATCCTCAAGCTTTGTTATATATGTCACCACATAGGTCAATTGATTCCCTAAATGCATGCATTGATTCCTTAAATTGTTCCTGCGTGTCTGTAAGCGCGTGTAACATGAACTATCTGTGCATATACACGCGCAATTACACGCGCTGACAGACACGCCACGCAAGTATAGAAAAATTTAAAAAAAGTTGTGGCTTTCTTTTCAAACCTGTACTTTCCTGCGTTTTTTGCAGTTCGAGCTTGACATCACTACTCGTGTCTATCTATCACTTCATGAAGACAATGAGGCAAGGAAATAAGAGTAAAAAGAGGACAGGAGGAAAGAAGAGCCAAAGAGTAAAGAACAAGAGCCAAACAACAAGGAAGAGAACAAGATTGAAGCAACTTACCAAGGGAAGGGAGAAGGAGGACAAGGAGCTTGCAACCTAGTCGCCGCCACCCGTTGGAACAAGCAAAGAAGGTGAGTTCTTCTTCTCTCTCTCAATCTTGTTTGCATTCTCTGTTTGTTTGTCTCTCTCTTCTCTCTCTTCACATGCTAGATCTTGTCATCTATGGAGGTTTTTTAGCTTTGTTTTTAAAGCAATTTTGAGAAGAAATGGTGCGACTATGCGCGTCTGTCAGCGCGTCCAGATGATAGTGTAGATGTAGCTATAGACGCGAAATAGACGCGCTGGCAGACACCCCCACAGAGACGCGCTAACAGACGCTCACAGAGACGCAGGTGTAGACGCACACAGAGACACAGGTATAGACGCTGTATGTAATATGTTTTATCTGCACAGGGTAATATGATTTTTCTTGTGTAGATGTGGAATCCTGGATCCTCCAGCACCCCATTCAATAAGGAGCCATTCATGGGGGAGATGACCAATTATCTTGGTCGCCCTCCCACTGCAGAGGAGGTTTCCAGTGTGATGTCTGGGACACCTATCACATCTTTGCCTACACAGGGATCAGTTGAGGTACATGGATCGGTCGAAGCACGTGCATTTGCAGAAGCACATGTATCGAGTGAGGTAGAGGATAGTGCACATGGAGGGAGGAGGGAGAGTGGTGTGGGAGGACAAGGAGGTCGAGGGCTTTGTGGGGGTTGCCTAGGTGGTGGCTCTCGATCAATCTCACCAGAAAATGAGAGAGGTGAGCCTCCACAAATGTACTACTCTATCACTGATGTTGGTGGTATCTTGCATGACTTTGAGGGGAGGGAAGTGATAGCCTACTTGAGGAGTGTCGTGCATGCCACATACAAAGATTGCATGATTCCCTTCAAGCACAAAAAAAAAAGGTTTGTGGCAAGAGGTGCTGCGGGCAGTACATAAAAGGTATCCTAATCCCGAGAATTCACGATTCTCAGATGATTGGGGACGGTCAAAGGTGAGAGATGCGCTTCATAACAAGAGGTCTCACCTTATGACACGCGCCAAGGAGTCATTGCAGAGACAAGAGCAGGGGCGCCCTGGATATGGCCAACCACCCAATCGCCACCGCAAGGAGTGGAAAGAGGCCAAGAATAGAGCAGCGGAGAAAATGACAAGTCGCCAGCATGCAGAGGCGCGACGTATCCAGATGGCAACCATGGGATCGTCGCATGATGGATCAAGTGGTAGGGAGTCATGGGAGGCTGAGTTTGTAAGTATTATTTGATTTCTTTTTTAAAATTAAATTTTGTAATTTATTTCACTTCATTATGTAGTGTGTTTTAATACGTTGTATGTTCAAATTGTTTTGTAGTATCATATTGTTGGTAGGATGCCTACTCCTAGAGAGGTAGGCTACCATCGAGGTCATAACTGGGCGCCCACTTGGCAGCATTTCTACGAGAAGGGACTCATCACGGAGGAGTAATATAATCGCGCCATGAGGATTCTACCACCAGAAGAGGTATGTTTTATTTTTTACATGAAAAGTATAGATAACTCTAATTTATTATTTGTAATAGTATTTATATATCTTAATCCTTTTGTAGGCGAACCCTGATGCAGTTGAGGATAGCGAAGGGGGGACTAGCAGTAGCGGTGGTGGCAACAGCAGGGCACACGCAGCGGTGGTGGAAGCGATGATGATGCCTCTTCTCAGGAGATATAGAGGAGCCCCATGCATGCATGCCTCCCCTTGGCTTGTAATTTTCATTTCATTTTTGATATGTATTACTTTCAGCTAGTGCTTGCGACCATGACATCACAAGCACTAGAACTCATAATGTAAAAAGTTTCATCTATATATATGAAATTTCGTGTGCTACATACATTGTTTTGTTTTCAGTATCCAATCTTCGAAATAATCTTTCTCTGTTTTCCCTAAGCATACAATTTGATGTTGATGGGGGAAAAAAAACCAGAGAGCATGTGGCTTCATACCTTTGTTTTGCGCGTCTATTCTCATCAGAAACTTTCAAAGTAAATGCGGTTTTAGACGCATAGATACAGGCTTGTATAGAGCACAATATGAATATGTCCACTTTTTTATAAATATGATTATATATTTACGTAGCGCGTTTATACGCGCGTCTATGTGTGCGTGTAACTCTGATCATAAGCACGCTTTTAGACGCAATTTTGTAGACGCGTTAATAAACGCGCTCGACATTTTTTTTCACAATTCCAATATTGCATCTACAAGCGCGTCTATGGAGCCTTTTTGTTGTAGTGCAAGATTTTGGACTCTTTATTCAACGTCATTATTAGTTTATTTTTCGCTGTAGGTTTCTTTTGTGTTTGCCTTTGCATGACGCACAAGCACATGTAGTTAGGCTAGGCACAAATTCCTCAATGCATTCATATTTTTTGTGTGGAACATCGCTTGATTGATTGCAAATCATGGACTCAAATTTGCAAACTGCATGAGTGAATGGGCTTCTTTTTCAAAGCATGATCTTTGATAGGACACATTGCATGGAGAAACAAATTCATATGAAGAAATCCGGTTTTGAAAACTCAGAAAAGTCATACATGTCAAGTGTTCAACCCTAGAAGAAGCATATGAAGAGTTTGATGAGCTGCCAAGATGAAGCATTGCATTGCATCAAAGGGCATACTGATCATGATCTTTGAATTGGTTACATCTATACTTACTTGGTCACAATTTATGAGATGCAAGAAGAATCCAAGAAAGAGAATGATCCATTATACAAATTCCCATCTTGACTATGCCAAATGATGATACTACTCATCTAGTTTCTGATTTGACTAGACATAATACTGATGGTCAAATTTATTGACCAACAGCAGATTTGTCAATCGTCCAATGATCTTCTATTCCTTTCACGATTAAAGAAAAGTGTGATCATAAGAAAAGATCATGCGAATGCTTCAAATCAACTCTAAGCTAACTATGCAAATGGAAGAGCATGAGAACTAAAGATTATTACTTTGGAAGAAAGGAGGAGCATGTCAAGGTGGCCTACGTTGATGAAAAAGAACATAATATCTGACGTATACCAAGGAAAATTTATGAATACTTTTTTCTTTCAAATTGACACCAAATGATAAAATCGTGGAAGCTTTTCTAAAGCTTTTGTAAGCTGTAGCTTTTGTTCCTGCGGCAAAGATTGATGGCGTTGATTATTTAAGAGGGTGGAGTATGTTGATGGTGGAAGGGGGAAACGATGAAGCGAAATGGTGGGATAAAGATGCTATAGAGGGAACGAGCGAAGAAGACGAAGAGGTGGTACATAGAACGATGCAAAGAAGCCAAAGGGTGGGTAAGCATGGCCGAAAGATGAACAATGAAGCTCACAAACGAATCCGACAATGAAGGATGCAGTATAGAACAATGAAAATGCAAAAGGTTGACGACGACAGAAACAAGAGGAAGGTGACAAAGGAATTGGACAAAGCGGAGCAAAAAAACAAACGAGGAAGGCAATGAGAAGTTTCCTTCTGATCGTGATTGCCACACTGGCTACCATCGAACGGCATTCAATAGACGACTTTTGATTTTTCGTGTGACGTTGATCTCACTGACTAACTTCAACAAATATTCAGCTAAAAAGAAGGCAACACCAGATCAGGTATGAATTGACAAACTAGCCTATATGTTTAACGACTTGACAGTGTTCAGGGTGATGAGAAAGTGGTGACAAAGGAGTGAGTCACAGCATCGACGAGCTTGGAGAAGCACATGGAAGGGCTCCTCCAATTGAGGCCATCATAACGGCAAAGACGAAGGCTCAGTCGACGGCAAGTCGAGGGAGAGAAGTCGCAGAAGAAAGCATGGATGAGGGAGGAGGGTGATGGAGAACGAGGACGAGATGAAGATGACGTTGAAGCTATGGAAAGTGGATTCTATGTGATGCTGTTGCGACGAATGAGTGCCGAGAGCAGAAGTTCGAGAAGGCCAGTGGAATTACTAAGACGATGGCAATATCGATCAACGAAGGGTCACTGCTGCACCTTTGGTGTGAGCTGATATTACTGTCTACAGCCATGGTGTACTTTGGTATAAATTTTCTCACAACCATGAAAACAGTATAGCCTTCGATAAGTGGTTCCCTTCCACTTGTTGCGGATTTGGTTAGAGTGATAAATTCCACAGTGCATTACCTTGAATGTAACAACACTTGGACCAGAAATGAGGAAAAGAGGCAGGTGGTGACATGTGCAGTGTATCCAAGAAGGAAGACTATGGCCATGATCAATGGTCGTGAAGTAATTGTCCTCTATGACTTATTTTGCTCATTAAGATATCTGCAGTTTTGTCAAAACGTCACGTGGCTTTTCTGTAAAAGCTCAAGTAGAACATCACTTACCTATTTAGATCTTCATGGCTACAAGTATTGACAACAAGAATAAGGCATCAGGAAGTTCATTTCATTCACCAAAGCATGCTTTAATCAAAGCATATCAACTTTTTCCCACATACTCATCACATGTCAGGTTATAATTGTGTAAACCTCTATCCATATCTTCTCTATAAAACCTCTTTTCTTCTTTATTTTGTGAGTGGATCTCTTACCTCGAATGATTATTTCTTTGTACCTTGTTCCCAAATACAAAGCAAGTTTGAAACTTATCCTTGAACACTAATGTATTTGAATCTTCTACTCCACGTAAATGCCTTAAAATTTAGTTTTCTTTATCATCCTTTCCTCCCATCTTGTTAAGCATCCTTGCGGCGAGCGACTTCACGAACTTCGCACACGAATTTTGTGCAAGATGGGATTCATATTTAAATGTGACTTTAACATCCATCTTTCACTTGTGCTTAAAATGACTAAACCTACCTCTGCCGCATCTAGATTAAAATCCCACTCTCAATATACTTGACCAAAAGTGGGAATCCATATCTATGTATTTTATCACTAAGTTGTTGATTGCTAGGGGAGGATATGACATTATCTTTGTGGTAGTACATTTCTTTCCCATGAAAAAAGACAGACACATCTTTAAATGTAGCTAAATTATTTGTGAAATAAATCTTTCGTTTGCATGGTATGCCCAAAAGTATTGTTTCTGATAGAGATTCAAATTTACATGTAACTTTTGGCAAGCCACATTTAAGGGCATTGGAATTGAATTAAGGATGAGTACTGTATTTCATCCGTAGACAGATGGGGGGAGACAAAGAGAGTGAACCGGGTTTTAGAAGATATACTTAGAATGTATTTAAATGAAAAAACAAAACAATTGGATTGAATATTTAGCCCTGATTGAATTTGCATACAAAAGTTCATGACATGCGTAAATTAAAACGACTTCATTTGAAGCAATGTATGGTTATAACCACGTGACTCCTATTCATTTTTCTAATGCTTCAAATAGAGTAGAAATTTCAAAACAAATGCTTGAAACAATGGATGAGGAATGAAAAAAATAAAGAAACACATTAAAGAGGCATAACTAAGGCAAAAGAAATATTATGGTAATAAAAAGAGAACACTAGAGTTTAATGAAGGTGATATGGTTTTCTTGAGAGTTGAACCCCATTTAACTAACTTGTTTCTTGGGAAAGATAGAAAATTATCTCCACATTTTGGAGGACCACTCAAAATTCTAAAGAAGATTGGTTCACTTGCATATAAGCTAAAATTGCAATCTCATGTCAAGGTTTGTCCTATTTTTCATTTGAGTTTATTGAAAAAGTATGTTGCTAACTTTCATCATGAGAAGTTTAGATAACAAGAAGATGGAATACTGAAGGTGCAACTAGAATTAGTATTTGACATCATAAAGTCAGACATCTTAGAGCTAGAGATATTCTAGAGGTGTTGCTGGGATACATGTCCTATCAAATGCAACTTGGGTTTATGTAGATAGTTTGGAACAAGAATATCCATCTTTCCAACTCTCAAGACAGAGTTTTTGAAAGAAGGGGAGAATGTGATATGCCCTAATAAAGCAATATTGAAGTTTTTTTTAAAACATGTATCTAGATAGTATTTGGAAATGATTTTTATATCATTTTAAGTGTTTTGACAAATTTTGGTGATGGTAATTTTTTTGTCAAAATTTTTCTTAAGTTTTAGGCAAAAGACTTGTTTTAGAAGCTAATTTCTTATCAAATGGAGCAAAATTTGGCAAATTTTCTCTCACAAAGTTCAAAGAGGAGATCGAGGAGAATATTTTATCATCTCATAGGCTCGGTCCAATTATTCACCATTTTGGAGATATGAGCCTTCAAAAATAGAAAATAGAAAGTTTTCAACACTTTAAAATAAAAAAAAACGTATCATGCTATTTGTGATTTCTTTCCATTTTTTTGCAATTTTACATGCAAGTGATGATTTGGGAGGATTATTTCAATTTTGGTATATGCCTTTCTTGAAAAACACACCATTATTATAAAAGCCTATTTTGGATATGTGAATTCATTTTGGTAAAAAGCTGAGCGAACAATCATCTTCCTCCAAAAGCCAAGATGGAGAATGTGAATTTGATTGTGATTGAGATTGTGAGTGAAAGTGAGATTGAGAGTGAGATTGCGATCCTTTTCATGTACATAATTGCATGCCTCTATTCCCATTCCATGTATTTCCCAATTGTAGTACTTCCTACATGGATTAGATTTTAATATCCAAGTGCAGTTGAGTAGAAATACTCTTGGTAATATAAATAGTGCCATTACACGAGAAGAGGAGTTAGAGTCACGATTACAAGCAACCTATGCATCTTGGGAAATTCTCTAAAGATTAAGTAAGTAATGTAGAGGGTTTCCTTACCCTAGATAACTTTGTTGATTCGTTAAAGGAATAACCATAATGGTTGTTTGGATTGATGTTATAAAATATGAATGTCATCTTAGATGATGATGATAGGTTAATTACTTGATTGTGTGTTTTCACAAAATTTCTTATGCCCTCATGGGCGGATTTATAGTTATGCACTAAACCTCTCCTAAGGTTAGCAGTGAGAGCACGTCACCAAGGCTAGTTTCACTAAGCTGGAGGTTAAGACTGACCCTAGGGAGGGTGTTAGGCTAGGAGGCCACAAGGATACTAGGGGGCTCTAGTCATAAATCCCTTGGGTCTAGCCTAACCCTTACAAGCCCAAGATGGACTTCATGGAAGGCCTTGATGCCACATAAGGGTGGATCAGTGGAGCCTATGTCTAAGATTTGAACATGAGTCTTGGATCGAGGGATGGAATGTTGGGTTGGCATTGCACTTTGGAGAAGGTATAGAATAAAATTATATTCTTTTGCAAGCATTTTCAAAGGATTGTTTAACATTATCTTTGTGTGTGACAAAATTATGTGAAGGAAACATTATTAATAGTTAATTAAAAATTTTCTCTTTGCATGTCAAACATAAATGTGTTAGGATAATTAGTTAATTAAAATACACCCTCCACAAAAGTGGGAGGACAAGATCTCGGACGCGTTCATCTTACGGATGGGTCGTCTTTTCAATCACTGCATGAACACAATGTACCAAGGCATACCAAGAAATACGTAACAATATTTCTCCCATCCATCGCATCTCATCCTCTTGGATGCATAGATGGGCTACTATGTTTTGGAGATAAAAATCCTTGTTGCTCCATTATCAAAAAATAATAATGAATTCTAGTCCCTCATATCTCCCTATGCTCTACAATACTCAATAATATCATCATTAGGTTGATCATAAACTATATCAAGCATCAAAAAAATAGATATTTGGGCCTTTTTCCCCTCAACTCTCCCTTATTTTCAACTTTTGTAGCTTGGTGTCAATTGGGAAAATCATTTGCTACGTGCCTCTTCTATTAACATACAAAACATCTATTTGCATCTATTAATTCTCTATGTTATGCAACCAATTTCCAAGTCTCTCCTAAGTTACTATCTTTTCTTTTCGTAGCCTTATTTTCATATCTACCCTTTTTCTTACCTTTAGGAACTTTTTGGATGGATTCTCATCTTGCAAGGTTGAATCCTTTCCTTACAACAAAGCATTGTTTATACTCGATGTCTCTATGAGTTGTGATGTGCTTGTCCTGGTGGGATTTATGTAAAAATTCCTAATTTTTTTAGGTAAAGCACAACAATACTTCTCAATTTTCTCAGGAAGGGGAATGAGAGGATATGAAGTAACATGTAGCAATACATCCCATAATGTCTTATTATATTACTCTTAATTTTTTCATTGTGATTCATCCAACTTATTCTAAGAAGTTCTAACATCCACTTCAAAGATGCTCATGAACAAATTGGAAGCAAATCTTTGCTTTAATTGTATCCATGTTGATGGTGCTTTACCTTACATTAGAAATGTGGACTTCCAATGCAATGCATTTCCCTTCAAAAAGATGGCTTTCTATCTAATATTAGAAGATTCGCTGAGGTTTCCTCTCAAGTACTTTGTACAAGACTTTTCAATGAAAGTTGATGCTTTCATTGTGAGTTGCACACCACTTAAGGCCTAAAACTCTACCCCTTCACCACTCTCATCATAGTCCTTTGTTTGCCCTTTTGGAGTCAAGTTATCATACATTCGCAACTTCAAAAAGGGGACATTTGTTGTATTTACAAATTAACTAGCACCATATGACGCATTTCCATATTTGCATGTATGCATTGTTGTCCAAAATCTATCTGATTTAAAAAACCAAGATGACCTTGTATTTGGACATCTTGCCCTATTGGCACTAGGTATTGTTTTTTCTCATCACCAACTTTTGGTGTGACTTGAGGTTGTGTTGGCTATTCTTTGGAAGCTTCTTCATGTCCCAAAGCTTTAGGGGACAACATCTTTTTCTTACCCTTGTTTTTCTTCTTTGTAAAGTTTGAAAATCTTATGAATCATGGATCCTTGGCCAACTTGCTAAAGATGTTCTTCATCTCCTTGCTGGCTACATCAACATATCGTGGCCTAGAGAAACCCACTTCTTGGTCAACACTGACATTTTGTGCTTTCTACCCAAGCAATGTTCCTTGTGCAAGATGAGGCATTGCATTCTCCCCTTCATTATGTCTTCAATCATCAAGAGAAATGGTAGTTATAAATGACCAGTACTCCTTGGAAAAAAAATTCTCTTGATTTTACAACAATCTAGGTGTCTCAATTTGGGTCCTCAATATCTTGCATGTGGGCCACAATAATTTAGAAAGGGCTATCTTTGGGATTAGCTATAAATTAATACCTTTAGGTACTATATTGAGTACTTGGATCCTCAATAAGTGGGCACAAATCCAACAGTGGTCGTGGAAACCCTAATGGATACTGCAAATTAGGGTTTCAATAGAAATTTCTTAAATTTCTCTTAACGGATGGCTTCAATATGCTAAGAATTGATGAGAGAATGTGAAAGGAAGAGAGAAAAAATCAAGCAAAAGGAATATCATTTGAATGGTATCTTTGATGGCAAATCGATGGTGCCAATAACTCCAAAAGTGGGTAAATCTCTAGAGTAAGTACTCTCCACCGAGAGGTTGTGAAGGAAATATGATGCCCTTATGTTGTTGCATTATGCAATGAGTTGTTTCCTCTTTCCGAGCTCACTTGATGGTGGCTCCTTCCTCCCTTGGTCTTTGAACACTCAAATAACCCTCACTGAGCTCCTAAACAACCTTCTCTTATCTTGCATGGGTAATTTCAACCAGACGTAGCCTGTTTTGCTACTTTGCAATCTTTTAACTATAATTTCTAGCTTTAATTAATTAACTTTCAAAATTGAAATGATTCTAATTCGAGTCTAGTAATTGTAATTTCTATCTTTGATTAATTAATTTTTAGAATTTTAATTCTAAAATTTCATTAACTATACATTTGATCATACCCAAGAACTTTCTAGTACCCATTCACAAATAAGGTACTAGTCCCCATGGGACATTTAATGGTCTCAATATTAATTAACACTAGATTAACAGTAATTTATTAATTAATATCTAGTCCTAGAATGTCACCACTAGACATCTTATTGGCCCAGTTAATGGCCTAGATCCCAAATTGATACTAAGTATGGGCAAGTACCTACCCTGGTGCATAACTTTGTACAAGCCTTTCCAATGTCACCCACCACTATTCCCTTTGGTCACTTAATCCATGAGCATGACTTAACTGACTTACGCTCCACATGTGTACCTCACATACCCATAGCTTAACAATACCAAACCCAAGCACTAAAAATACACATCCTTGTGAGAGGCTCTCAAAGTGTCAAGAAGCCTAGTAGCTACAATATGATAGTGCACAAAGGACTGTAATCAAATGCCAACTCTTTGGTAGCTTGCTACCAAATGTATAATAAATCAAGTGTGTTGTATTATCTTGCTAAGCAAGGTGATTTCCTCGTGTATACTAGGCATGCTTGCACTATGGACCTCGATGAGAAGTCTTCACCTTAATGAAGATAAGATGAACAACATTTTTGAACTACCATAAATATAATCAACAACGTGTAATATGAGCTAGATTCTAGCACCTTGAATATGCCCTCCAAGCTATGCGACTTTGACTATGTCCTTCAATTGCAGGTTTTGAGCTCTAATACATTCGAGCCATTTTGGTGAGGTTTCTAGTCTGTAAAAGACCTCGAGAACCTTGGTTCTGATGCACCTCCATTGCAAGATCCCTCATTGAACATATACAAGGAGGACACCCTCTATATGACAACTAGGATAGGGGAGTGACCTCAAGCAGGAGGCTCTACAACAAGATCTCTCATTTCGATCTTTATGTGTCTGTCGTCTCACATCACCTACCTCTAATTACATGCAACTTCTATAGACACAGGAGAAACTCTTACATGTATTAGGTAACACAAAATAATTTGAAAACACGTCTCGATTTTATACTTCTCTTCACATATCTTAACAAGCAAAAGTAAACCACGTAACTCAAATCAACTTCTAAGAGTAAATTTTCAAAGAGACACCACCTTGTCACCACAGCATTGTAATAGCATTTTCCAACCCTCAACAAGCAATGCTAACAAAAGATTAGTTTTGCAAATCAAGCATTGATAGTATGAAGATTTAGGCTCGTGTGAATCTGCACCTCTAAACGAATGTTGGCACGAGTCAAGACAAGAAGTTCGGCTCTTTTCATTCTGGAATCTGGATCCTCGAAGGAGGGGGAGGGGGCCCGGCGGATAATCCAATGAGCGACGCGCAGCCTTGTTTTCCTCTCTCTGGGACGAGCATAATCATGAGACTTGGATTACTAAGAGCGTCTATAAAAGGCGAGCAAATATAGTAGGGATCGCCAAAAGGCATTCACGCAGGGTCTCCCCCCTCTCTCTCTCTGTCCCCCCTCCCCGCTTCACTACGCAACGATGATAAATACTCCAGCTGGACCTGCAGCTCAGCGCCGGCAACGGGGCAGGTCGCAGTTGGTGCCTACATTGTTGTTCTTTTGGATAATTCTACATCATCTCCATACAAGTAGCACCAGGGCGCAGAATGACGATACTTTGCAGCTCAACATTTACACGCCTGTGGATGACGGCTATGCGGATCTAGGGATAGTGTCCTGGATCTCTCTGTTGGCGTCGTCCTTGCTGGGGCAGGACACGCCAGGATTCTTTTATGGCGCGGTGCCAGCCGCCACGGTCGAGTCGGCTTGCCAGATGGTGGAGAACGGTTACCAATCCATTCCGGCCACAGTCACCGCCTATGGTTCCACCGTGAACTGGAACTTGTAGGTACTATATGTACCAACGTATACATATAATGTCCATAGCACCCACTCGCACATAGTATATTTGCATAATTCGTAATCAGCACATTCCAAACTGGCATAAACTTGGTCTCCTCCTCCGCCATGCACCAAACGTGATCAAACGTCTCCTAGTACAGTTCACACCTTCCTCAGAAGCACGTATAGCATCTGAGGAATTCAACTGAGCAATTTTTCATTTGGGAGCTTTTCTCCCCATCATGATCATCTACAACTTACCCATGTATCTATTCTGTGCTAATTTGAACGTCTTTATAACAGGTTCAAGCAATTGGAGGTTGTGATGCATCAACTTACTCTCCTATGGGTGTAGAGATGGTTTTCAGAGACGATACAGGCCGCACTAATGTTGTAAGCTAATATCACATTCTCTAATCGAAATACTTTATTCAATAATACTGCGCTAGATTTGAATGCTCAAAATAATTGCAATATGTTAGAATGTTTGTGTATGAGGAGTTCAGATTCTTTGCATTCTGACGGATTTCATCGATCTATTGTTAATGGACTCAAATATTTGGATCATATGTGATGATAACACATGGACGATTGGTTGTTCCCTATACAACACTGGAGATGATGTCAACTCCATCTACGAGCAACCTCCATACCACTCGAGTGTTGCCATCCACAATATCGATTCTGACACTAGTACTACTTCCATGAATCGAAGTATGGAACTCGCTAGGGGTGGTCTATCCAACATGGACAGTGTCTCACCTTACTGTACTCTTGAAGGTTATCTTAAAGCCTATCCAAATTCGAATCTAGCTTGTTATTTCTAATCACAAGATTGTGTTCATATTGCTAGAAAAAAGAGAAGCAAATGCATTTTGATACACATGCTTTTGTGCAACTATTATACAAATATACAGATATACATCCCGTTCAATATAGTCAAGATAGCTCATGGTGTCTTGGAGGAGCAATTCATGACAGTCATTTTCTAAGCTCCAAAATATATTATATCATGTGGAAAAACTAACAAAACTAGATTGATCTATTAATCATGCTCCTCCATAACGATGAAACACACAATGTTAGAGAAACTTCTCATGGTGGTTCGTCACCAGTTTTCACTATCAACAAGTAGTTGACTCTTACTAAGAATACCTCAAGTTGTCTCCTTTTTTCTCAGCATATCATCTTATCGATCTCATTGCCTATACTACCTATTCTAATGTCTTACTACACACAATTATTAGCTCCACAACCTCTGAGTAAAACAATGATCTCAAAATATTGGTTTGTAGGTTTTAGTTCGGGTGCAATTTTTGGGCTATCTGCCGTTCCATTTGCATGTATCGAGGCTGGTGTACTCGCACCTGTTTGTGCAATAGCACTTGTTGGGGCCACAGCAATTGCTGGTGCAGCTGCAAGGTGTAGCGCTGATGCAATCGCAAGTAAAGCTGGAACTTCTTGCTTCCCAGGTTGGGCTAGGCCCATACATAGTATCTATATTTGAAATTTAATAGCAATTACGTGATAATGTCAAGCACCATACTATTAATCTTGGTTGTGTTTGTGTGCCTGAATGTAATGTTGTGTAAAATACTTCCATTAATTAAATTTATTAGAATCTATATTATCAAAATTTGATATCCAGCTACTTTGTATGAGATTATGCCATTGCATACAGGAAATTCTGTGCTTACCACATCTACAGGGTATCACAAAAATATGCATGACCTCTCGATTGGAGATCAGGTTATCCTAAAAGCACTTCATGTATAGTATATATAGTTTATACAATACCTCATTCATGATAGTTCTAATTGTTGTGGACCTAAGGTAGTAGTATACTTTCTAAAACCACCATATACTCATCAATTTAGGGTGCTACTACTTGTCAGGTTGCAATGTGGAATAACAATCGCAAAGAGCTTGAGTTTAGTCATGTATATGGATTTGGACATGCTGATGCAAATATATCCTCAAGATTCTTGCATTTCAAGCTCTCATATGATCAAGATATCTTTGCTAACAAAAGAGTCATGGATTTGGAGCTCAGTCCCCTACACTTTGCCATAGTTTTAGGTCAAGATATTATCTATCAATATAACCAAAATCGCATCTACACTACGTATACATCTAAAATGTCAAACTAATTATCTATCCAATCTACTATTGATAGATAATGATCAACTTTTTCGCTACAAGTATGCTAAAGAAGTGGTTATTGGTGACAAAATGCTGGTTTGGGACCAAAATAAGACTCAATTTATTACCTACATGGTTATAGGTAAATTGAAAATAGTTATTACTTAAAGATCATCATACTTTATCACTAATCAAAATGCAATGTATTGCTTTAATTAACATGATCTAACAATCATTCTTGGTGATGTAGTCATCTCTGTGCATAGCGACTGGTTCCTAGATAGAATGTTTCATCATCTTGCAATGCCACATCTACTCCCTTCAACTTATCAGGTTTTCCATTTTTTGAAACTCTAAAAGGCTACTTTATATGAATCTTTCGTTCAAACTAAAAATGAAGAATCTTTGTGGTTTCAGTTTATATTGGGTTTGCCACGAGCATTCTATCGGCTCTTTGGGAAGGATATCTACTCTAGCTTGTATTATGCTATTGAATCAAGCATAGGAATACCCACATTTATCTTAACATATGGTGGTGGCATATCTCTCTTAACATCCATTTTCATTATGTCAACAATACTCAAGATATTTCGTATTTTGGGCATATGAACTAATAGAAATTCACCAAACAAGGATCAATAGCCTTTTCTCCCATTCATCAAAAGTATTTTTGTTCTCTACAATCATCACAGCCACATCCTAATTGATAATGTTGTACATTCATAAAGCATGAATCATGGATGCCCAATGTTGGACTATTATAGAACTACATGGACTTAATGCCAAATGTTTCTCCTCTCTCAATCACTCACTCTGTGTGTGTGTGTTTGTGTGTGTGTGTGTGTGTGATATAATGTACTATGATGATTTTCAATATTTTCAAAATATAAAGTTATCCTTAAGGACATGTATATGTACATCCTTCCATGTGAGTGTATACACATGTGCATACCTCCATACATGTCTGTGTGTGTGTGCAAGCACATACACATACATGTAGATGCATGCATGCATGTGGGGTGCAAAATTTAGCATTAATGGCTTAGTGTTTAGATTTTAGTGCTTAGAGTCTAGCGCTTTGTTTAGGGTTTAGATATTACTAATTAAGGTTTAGAGTTTAGGGTTTAGTTTTGTCCTATGCTTCAATGGGTAGTTCTTCACAAGGTGGATACATTATTTGATAAGGTACCATGTGAGAGAGTTCAGGGTTTTGTGTTTTGTGTTTAGGGTTGAGAGTTTCGGTTTTAGGTTTTACATTTCGTATTTAGGATTTAGTATTCAGATTTTAAGTTTTAGTATTTACGGTTTAAAGTTTTGCTAGTTTTAGGGTTTAGAACTCTAATGTGCTTTGATGGGTAGTGCCTCATAAAGTGGATATATTTTTTGCCAAGACAAAACATGAGAGGAAAATTCCCAAAGTTGATATGTAGGACAACATCAAAGCTATGAGTATCTTTAAGTACTAGGTATGAAAGGGGGATCTATACTGTAATACCGAAGAATACATGCATTTCTCCTGAGCTTGAGTATACCAATCATTAATGTTAGAGTGGATACGTATAATACTTTTACAGATACTTATCAAAGCCTTTACTTCGTCATCCAAACAAGTACGATGTCATATTGCTGCGCATTCGAGGTGTGAAAACCACCCAAAAGTTGTGCGTGTGATTTGATACTTTGTACATACTTAGTTGTTATGTTTGCTCTTTCATTCTATGCTGAAGACGGAGAAGAACAGGGAGTTTTTGATATTTTAAGATATGCCGATTATGGGTTTTGTGAGGAAGTACTAAACTACTTCCAAGAGATGCAAATCGAAGTACATTGGAGGATAAATATGCCAAATGTGGGAGCTTGCTTGATGTTCAGCACATGTTTGACTGCATACCACAACGTAATGAGTATTTTTTTGGAGTCTCCTTATCCTTGGCTATGTTGACAAGGGAATTCAGCTATTTGCGTCTATGACGAGGTGTTGAGTGTTGAAATGACTTGTTTTTTGGATGATTTTTGTTGTTTTTGAGAGCTGAATGATTGATTTTATGGGATGATTGGTTGGTTTAGAAGTGGATTGAGAGTGTTTTAGATGATATTGATTGTGTTTTGGAAGATCATGATGTTTGTTGATGGTTCTGTGATGTTCTGATAGGTTTTGATAGGTTCTGTATACCTTCTGTTTTGTTCTGTTTTGGTCTGTTTTGTTCTGATGGTCTTCTGTAAGGAGGGATGGAGTATTGATTGATGAAGAATGAGATATTGTGAAAGCTTAGTAAATGGTTTGTGAGATTTTGAAATGATTTGAGAGTGAGTTATGTGGTTTTGATGACCTTCTGTAACCTTCTGTAGGTCTTCTGCAGAGCTTCTGCTTCTGTTCTGTTTCTGTTCTGTTCTGTACTGTAGCTGTTCTGGTACTGTTCTGTAGACTGTTCTGTAAGTGTTCTGTGGAATGTATGTGTGACTTTGGGGAAAGTTTTCTAGCCTTGGAAAGAGGTGAATACAAGTGCAAAAGAGCTGAAAGAAGTGGAAGAAGTAGCTGTTGAAGACTCAAGTGAAGACTAGAGTGAAGTGATAGTAGTGAGCTGTGAAGAGACACTGTAGTGGCTCTGGTGACCTTTCATATCAGACATACCTCTTGGGAGGGGTATCCACGACCTAAGAGGGATTATTGAGTGTAATTTTTGAGAGATTGTAGTGAGGATATGATGTATTATTGATGGAGTGTGTGAGAGAGAGTCAGAGATAGCCAATTCTACTGAAACAGAGTGATTGTATATGAGAGATTGAGAGAGAAGACTATGAAGATATTGAAGATGAATACTATGTGATGTATTTCCATTCAAAGATGGTGTATTTCTTTGCTTTCTTTGTTCTATTGATGGATTCTATGAAGATGTTGAAGAATATGGTTGATTCTATTAAAACCGTGGGAGATTTACATGATGCTGCATGAAGATTTGTTGTGCCTGGTGTTCTTTTCTTCATTGTGATCATATGAAATATGAAAAACAAGCTTGTTGATGTTACAAGATAGATTTTCTTGCAAGAGAATTCCCTTTTCCTTGGTGTTCCTCTCGGGGCTCCATGTTTTTGGTGTGCAGCCGGGGAAACTTGCCATCAACAAGCACCAAAAGAGGCTGAAAATGAAGGAATTGGCATTGCCAAGAAGAGAAGAATTCAATGGATGATTGTAAAGTTCCTTCTTCTACGGAAGAGTTGGAATTTCTCATAATCAAAGCCACTTTTCACAAGAAGTTCATCCCACAATGGCGGAAACACATCACCATCATGATGCATGCTCTATGTGGTGGACAGATTCCTCTTCCTATTGAAGCAGTAGAAACTTGCATCTTGGTGGCAAACTGTTTGGGAACAAACTGAAGAGCAAAAACAGAGAGAATGAACATCCATGGACAATTTGGCATTCATTGAGAAGTTTCCAGAAAACATCAAGTGGGAGATTGTGAAGAAGCTTCAGGAGTCTTGGTCTGTAGAGGTTCACAGGGACAAGAAGGAAAAGAGTTGGAATTTGTTCGTGGATGCTCAACAGCAAGATACATGGGATGCTTGGTGTACTGATAATCTCCTGTTTGTTCAATTAGCAACCCACTGGAAGTTGGTAGACAGAGTGCTTTTCACAACATACACTATTGAAACCATTAGAAGCTGGCATTACTATGATGATGGCACCACCATAATGCTCAGACGTATGCATTTTGACACCTTCAGAACCGAATACCTTCCTCTGTGCAGTGGCATGAAAGCAGAATTTAGGGACGTTGCGAGGAAAGAAGTAGAAGAAATGTTGGCAAGAGAGTCCTCCAGAGACTGAAGCCTTCTGTTAACCCTCTGTGGAGCACTAACAACATAGTGGAGTCAACCCCCTGATGAATGACGCAATAAAAAGGCAAGCGTTGGAACGAGTCCAGAGGTACGTAAGAAGAGAGAAAGCAAGAATCAGAGCCGAGAGCGAGCTCGCAGCAGAAGCCGCCTTTGACGCCCTTGCGGAACTCTTTACAGAAGTCCCAATGGCACATCAAGCCCTTCCTCCTCCTGCTGGAGGTCCACTTCCAAGCCAGATCCGTCCTGGAAATATTGATGACAGGCCAGCGAATGTAGTCCCATTGCCAGTTTTTAAGGGAGAGTACAATGAAGACCCCGATCTTCATGTAGCAGAGTTTATGGTAGCGTGTGTGGCTAACAATGCCAGAACCCCTGACTATTGGTTAGCGATATTCCCCGCCACTTTCAAGGGCGCGGCATTTCAGTGGTACGAGAGACAAGCAGCAGGAACTTTTGGCACATGGGACGACCTGAAGTTGGCATTCCTCACTAAATTCAGACGTGAAGGTTTTGAAGAGCGAATAAGAGAGGAATTTATGAACCTAAATCAGTCCTCTGGAGAAAGAGTGGAAGCCTATGTCTCACGAATGGAATCCATCCTGAAGAGATGGACTAACCATAATCTAGATGATGGCATTCAGAAGGGAGTGTTTCTCAGAGGATTACAACCAGAAGTCCGTAAGTTTGTGGAGCTGCAAAGACCAGCCACCCTGCAAGCTGCAACAGAAGGTGCCAGACTGTACGATGAAGTGGAAGCTAGATTAGCAATGAATACAGGAAGAGGAGTCCTACCTCCTTTGGTGCCAGGAATGATGTACCCACCAAATGCAGTCCCAGGGACTGTTCCCTACCCCTACCAACAGATGCCCCCGGTATCACAGTACAGTGCACCAAATCCACAGTGGCCACAATCCATGCCTCAAATGATGGTTCAACCACAACAACAATGGTCCCAACCAATTTCCTCAATGCAAAATCAACAGCAACAGTGGAACCCTACCAACTGGAACCAACAGCCAACAGTTCAAACAGGAGCACTGAATCAGAACCAAAATAGAGACCCCTCTGTACCAGCCCAACCAGTTTATGCAGTGATTACAGAGACTCCTCAAAACCCTCCTGCCAGTGCCTCCGGAGGAGAAAGCTTGAAGGATTATTTATCCAACTCAGTTGCAAACATCAAAAAGGAGTTGATGGATGTGATTACAGAGCAACTACAGACGCTGAAAGTGAACACAGTGAGCATATCCAACGTTGCAGGAGCAGGAAGGGATGTGATGCGGTCAAATACTTGGTGTGGTAAGTGTCATCAAGCAGGTCATTTAGCCACTGAATGTACACGGAAACCAACCATCCCTGGAGCCTTCTGTTCCTACTGTTTGCGGAAGAACCATACAGAGGACATTTGCTCTCTGAAGGAGATGCATGATAGGAGAAGAAAGGAAGAAGACGCAAGATTTAACTTGCTGGAATCCAAAATGACAACACAAGATATTGGACCCAAGCCTAGAGAGTTTGGTCCTAATTTCGGACCCAGAAGATTTCCCTCTCAAAGTTACAGAGGAAGACAGTCTGGCGGTGGTCAGAGATCAGAAGTGGAGTGTTACAGATGCGGAGAAAAGGGACACATTTCACCAAATTGTCCAAATCCTCGAAGGTCAGTGGATTACAAGCCCTTATGCAGTCGATGCAAAGGAGAAGGCCACACTGCAAAAGACTGTCCAAGCCCAGCCCCAGTGAAAAACAGTGCTACTGATAGTCCGTCTAAGGCCCAAGAGCCTACCTCTAATTTGGTGGAATTGGAAGTTGCTGCCATCACGCGTGCGAAGCAGAAGGAACCACCTATCCAGAAAGAAAATAACCCTCCTGCCAGAACAGTGAAGTTCAATCTTCCACTAGAAGAACAGAACAGAACAGAGCCTAACAGTGCCGTACAGAGCCCTACAGTGCCACAGAGAGTTACAGAGACAGGACCAGAGGTCCAGGATACAGAAGAGGACGAAGTGCCACAAGTGGCAGAAGAAGTTCCTATAATTCCTCTGTTGGAAGAAAAAGGGAAAATGAAAATGGGTGTTGCCCCATTCCCTAACCGGTTAGAGAAGCCAGTGGATCCTATTAAGGAATACGATCTAGTTAGAGATCTAGATACCTTTACACCAAACCTCACATTCCGACAATTATTGTTGTTGTCTCCCAGTTGCCGGAAAAGGTTCAAAAGTATACTGACGAAAAGACGTGGTTTAAGGATTGCTCCCTCAACAGTGACAAAGTCCAACAAGGCTCCAGAGCCTGTAAAAGAAGTGGATGTGGCTAACGCTTTCCTAGATCCAGGTACTCTAGAGATTGGCGTATGGATAGAAGGTTGCTTCATCGCAAATGCACTGATTGATGGTGGTTCATCAGTGAACATTATGATGGATGTGACAATGAAGGATCTAGGCCTACAAGGTGTGCAACCAACCCAATGGCTCATCAGACTGGCGGATCAGAGTAGAATCAAGCCTTTGGGCATTCTTCCATATGTGAAGACTACAGTGGCTGGAAAAGATTATTGGCTAACCTATCTGGTGGTGAAGCCAAACTCTTATGGTACATCCTATCCTCTGTTACTAGGGAGACCATGGCTTTTTGAAGCCCGAGCAAGGACGGATTGGTTTAAAGGAACTTTGACCTTGGGTAGAGGACCCAATAAAGTGGTGATGAAACTGTATGGTTCTCAAAAAGGACATGGATCCACCTCCTTGGAATTATCTTCTGACTCCCCTAACGAGGCTACGGATGGAACATTAGCAGACGAAGATGCTGTCAAACAGATCCTTCCCAAGAAAACAGTGGCACATTCCTTAACAGTGGATATTGTAAGCCGACTTCCAAAAGATGCAAAGCCATTATCAATGGGTGAATACTTCCTGCCTGAACCAAGAATGACTTCTGAAATCACTTCTGACAATGAGATAGAAGCATGGATGTACTGTTCTCCCTGTTATATGGCCATAGCAGAGCCAGAGACAGAGACAGGAGAGGAACCAGAGAATATGTTCTTCTATTACAGAGCTCCTACAGAAGCAGAAGCAGAAACAGAAGCAGAAGCAGAAGCAGAAGCAAAAGCAGAAGCAGAAGCAAAAGCAGAAGCAGAAGCAGAAACAGAAGCAGAAACAGAAGCAGAAGCAGAAGCAGAGACAGAGACAGAAGAGGATGGATATGATATGGACGAAGAGGATTATGAAAGTGAAATGGAAGAATCTATCCCACCTGAAGAGGATACAATTGAAGAAGAAGTTCCAGAAGTATCAGAAGCCGATGAGCTCATGCTATGGGACAGAATGGCAATGGTACCATTTGGTCTGGTAAATGGATCTTCTCATATGCAAAACCATTATAAGAAATGGATTAAGAAGAGCAAGCCGTCTTTTAAGTGTGGCTCATGCCGTCCTAACCCATCCTTGCCAAAGAAAAATGATGATGATGCACCGTGCCAACAAGCACTAATCCAACTAACCCAACAAGCATTAGAGGGTCCCTGTTATGTGACGTTCCTGGATGTGTCATCTTCAGAAGAGGAGTCTTCAAGTCAAGAAGTAATTAATTTTGAAACCAAACCCGAAACGGCTCTTATCCCATTCCAACGTCTTAAGGAGAAACCTAAGTCTCCACCGAAAGAAGAAGTTGGTTCTAGTGGGACATCCGAAGAGGATACCACTCCCTTGAAGGAGTCGGATCTGTATCCAGAAGCAGTCCGTGGGACCTTCATCCGTGAAGTGGAAGGTGAAAGGCAGTTAACCTTTGTGGATGCAGAAGGCACTGAACGCCACTTGAAGGTGGGCAGCAGTCTCCCAGAAGAGGAGTTGTTAACCTTGTACAACTTGTTGAAAGAAAATTTGGACGTGTTTGCATGGTCTTACAAAGACCTAAAGGGGATTGATCCCACAATATGTCAACATCATATTGACTTGGAGCCTGATGCCAAACCAGTACGGCAACGACAGAGGCGAATGAACCCGAATTATTCCACATTGGTGAAAGCGGAGCTGCTGAAGCTTCTGGAAGCCGAGTTTATCTATCCAGTGGCAAATAGTGAATGGGTTTCACCCATCGTGGTTGTACCCAAGAAGAATGGCAAATTGCGAATATGTGTGGATTTCCGAAAACTTAATTCCAAGACAAAGAAGGATCACTTTCCAATCCCTTTTACAGACCAACTGTTGGACACAGTGGCAGGACATGAGCTTTATTCTCTTCTGGATGGATTCAGTGGATACAACCAAGTGCAGATCGCAGAAGAAGACCAGTCCAAAACAACCTTCACCACAGAATGGGGGACCTACGCTTACCGAGTGATGCCATTTGGGCTCTGCAATGCCCCTGCTACTTTCCAACGAGTCATGATGGCTGCATTTCAAAATCATATGCATGACTTTATTGAGGTATATTTGGATGACTTCTGTGTCTATAGTTTGATCAGTGAACACTGGGGACATTTGGAACAATGCTTTGACCGATGCCGGGAGTATGGGATTTCCCTCAACCCCGACAAATGCATCTTTGGGGTCTCTTCTGGAGTTTTGTTGGGCCACATTGTCTCTGCACAAGGGATATCAACAGACCCTGCCAAGATCGAAAAGATCGCAGCTCTGCAAGCACCCACCAACCTCAAACAGTTGAGGGGATTCCTAGGCCATGTGGGTTATTACAGAAGGTTCATAGCCCATTTTGCGACAAAGGCAACCTCCTTGCATAAGCTCCTGAGGAAAGATGCAGAGTTTACTTGGACGGAAGAATGTGATAAAGCCTTCCACACTCTGAAGCAGTGTCTGATAGAGGCACCCATCCTGCAACCTCCTGATTGGACGAAAGAGTTCCATGTACACACTGATGCGTCAATTGAAGGCTTAGGTGCTGTCCTCTGCCAAAAGGGCTCCTCGAAGTTGGATCAACGGATCTATTACGCAAGCCAAAAAGTCACTGATAGGGAACGGAACTATACAGTGACAGAGCTGGAGTGCTTGGCAATGGTGTTTGCCTTGGAGAAGTTTCGCCATTACCTCCTATCCACCCACTTTAAATTTTATGTGGATCATGAGGCCCTGTCCTTCTTGATGAACAAAGCAGATGTGAAAGGACGAATGATGAGATGGCTCCTTCTATTCCAGGAGTTCGACTTTGAGGTGGTTACTAAGCCCGGTTGTTCCCATGTTCTGGTTGATCATCTGTCGCGTATCCCACAAACTGCAGACGAGGAGCAAGATGATCCAGACCTCCCTGATGCTTCCCTATTCTTGGTAGAAACTGTAACTCCGTGGTATGCAGACATTGCTAATCTGTTGGCAACCCAACAGTACCCTCCTGGTATTTCTAGTCGGGAAAGGAAGAAGCTCATGCTAGAATCAGCCCCCTACACCCTGCTCGGCGGTGCACTGTACGAGAAAGGCAAAGATGAAGTACTCAGAAGATGTGTTGCAGGAGGTGAGATTGGGATTGTTCTGAAGGCTTGCCACGACGAGCCATGTGGAGGTCACTTTGCAGGAGAAGCTACAGCCAGGAAGGCTCTGCTAGCAGGATATTGGTGGCCTACCATTCATAAGGATGCTTATGATTACTGTAAAAGATGTGATGCTTGTCAAAGAATGGGGAAACCCACCAAGACAAGTGCCATGCCATTGCAACCTATCCTTCCGTTGAAGCCGTTTGAGAAGTGGGGCATTGACTTCGTAGGTCCAATCGATCCTCCTACCAGAAGGAAACAGAACAGACACATCCTCGTATGTACGGATTATGTTACAAAGTGGTGTGAAGCTAAAGCCCTAAAGCGGGACGATGGTAACAGCGTGGCCCTGTTCATGTATGAGAATATCATCACCCGTTTTGGCAGTCCCTTAGAGTTGGTAAGTGATAGAGGCACTCATTTCCTTAACAAAGTCATGGAAGAGTTGACAGAGTTGTATAAGATCCGCCATCGCAAGTCCACTCCTTATTACCCCAGAGCCAACGGCCAAGTCGAAGTCACGAATCGCATCCTCTGCTCGATTCTGACAAGAACAATTGCTGCAAATCGTCGTGATTGGGACGATCAACTTACAGAGGCCCTCTGGGCGTACAGAACCTCCCATAAAGCAGCAACGGGACAGACACCTTTCCAGTTGGTGTATGGTACAGAAGCAGTTTTTCCTGTTGAATTGGAACTACCGTCTTTGAGAGTGGCGATCAAAGAGCATTTGGGGGATGATGATTCACTGCAACACCGTCTCCTGCACCTGGAATGTTTGGACGAAATTTATCGGATGGCTCTACAGTGCATGGAAGCCACGCAAGCTCGACGCAAGGCTTACCATGACAGTTTCATCAAGCACAAGGAGTTCAAAGAAGGTGATTTGGTCCTAGCCTATGATTCACGCTTTGGCAAGTTTCCTGGCAAGCTCCAACAGCGGTGGATGGGCCCCTATAAGGTACTTGCAGTCAACCCTAATGGTTCTGTTCAAGTACAAACCGTTGATGCCTCTGATGATCCCTTTCTGATAAATGGATATCGCCTAAAGAAGTACTTCCCTCCTTGGGGATCTTGACAATTACGGACACTTGATCCTTTCCCTCGTTGGCGCAACACTGTACTTCTTATGATGCTACTTCTGATAGCCGTTCTTCAATCACTCCTGCTGAAGTGGATGCAATCCTCTGTTCCCTCAAAACCCCCTTCCAGCCTTGATCTCTTATCCTCTATTTTCCACCAGCGACAGTGGCGAGGTGGGTTCTGACATATGGTCTTTCCACCATTCCCTTGTTCAATTTGAAAAAAAAAGAAAAAAGAAAAAAAAACAAAAAACAAAATATATCGGTTATGGGAGAAAAGGACTTAGGTCCCTGTCATGCCGACCTATTCTTCGAGAAAAGGTGGAAACACCCTCGGGAATAGAAAAAACAAAAAAAAAAGAAGGAAAAAAAAAAGAAACAAAAAAAAAAAACAAAACAAATCTGTTATGAGAGAAAAGGAAGCAATTCCCTGTCATAGCGGGCCTCGTTCCAAGAAAAGGTGGTAAACACCCTTGGGCGAGAAGCTGGCTGTGGAAAAGGTGGTAACACCCAGCAGTCCAGAAAGTGGATTCATTAATTGATATCCCTCGGATCCAATTCCGAAGCTGCCTCCCTTGGTACGCTATATCCTGGGTCTCTTTGCAAAGTGACTAACTATCCTCTAGTAGACGGCATATTCCTATCCAACACAATATTCGATTTGATGGCTACCTCCCTGGGTACGCCTCTTCAACAATTGATGACGCGATCTTCATCGACAACCCCTTGAGTGATGTGAGCTTTCATCCTAACCGGATGGGGAAGTGAGTATGGTTGCCCTCTGTAACTATCAACAACGAGTGAGACAGAGGGTGGGGCGAGAGACCAGTCTTTTCCCTTCAAATCAAATGAGAGGTGAGAAGTGTGAATGAAGTGTTGCACGCACGGGATGGGCCTCTCAATGCACAAAGCACAATTCGTTCTGTACACTGCACCATAAGGCTCCCTGGCCTTCCTTCTCGCACCGTATACCGGCACAGGGCGGGATGCACTGTTGCACCATCAACTGCGCACAAGGCATACACCCTTTGAACAAGTGATTGTGAGGATTACATCAATGGGTTTCAGGAAAAGCCTGCCCTCTTGTATCTATCAACAGAGAGTGAGACAGAGGGTGGGCTGAGTGTGACTGGAGTTTCTTCAATCAATTACCGAGAGGTGAGATTGAGGGACGTTACGACACTTGGAGTCAGGTATATTCCTGTTTCCCTATGCACCCACGGGATGGGTCTTTGCTGTCATCACAAGACACATCACCCCGTTCTGTACATTGCACCATAAGGCTCCCTTGCCTTCCTCCTTGCACCTATGCCAGACGGGTTGGACGCACTACTGCACCATTAACTGTGCACCGTGGCACACTCCTTCTGCACCATTCCCCCCTTGTCGATTCCTCAACCGGGTATGAGATATGGGTCTTACTCCTTATTCCTCGAGTGATATTAGTCATGGGGCGAATGACTGTTCTTTCATTCCAAATTGAGTGACTGTGAGTTGAGTGCAATATCCCTCATCATCGATAAATCTCCTGCGATTCCTTCTATCAGCTACCTCCCTGGGTGCTGCCGCGTGGTCCCTGCCATGACGAAGCTGTAAAGATGCCTTGGTCCCTCCAGCGCCGACAACAACACTGGACGTGCCATCGACACTCAACCTTGATTCTTGACGAAATGGGCCAAGTTCTTCTAACCCTACACTTTGGTTTCTTCGTGCTGGTCATGTTTTAAGTGTGGGACGTTAGTGGATGGTCTGTGGCGTGGTCCTAGGTCCCTGTTGTTCGGTTAACCCTATCCGTTAAGGTCTTAAGTGTGGGGACGCGTCCCTGCGCGTCTACCGTGCATATCCTTTGCATATGCCTTATTTTGCTCATGCATGTATGCCATGACTTGCTTTTATCCTAATGGGATCCCTTCCCACCCACCCTTGGGGCTGTTTCCTTGCAGTTTTCCTTCATTCCCTGATTTTGAGGTCCTGCTATGTGAATGCCTCTTACGTTCACCAAAATCCAAATCCAACCTCATAGCCCTGTTTTTCCCTTTGAATTGATCATTTTTCCTTTTTACCTACCCCTGTTCCGGTGCACGGTTTTTGAGTTATTAATTTTTGAAGTATTTTACGCGAATTAGACGGTTTTCCATGTGAACGCGCTTTTCTTGCTTCGGAACCGTGATCTGACGTCATAGCCCTGACCAACGCTTTTTCCCTGACATTTTTCCTTTTTATATCACATCATTTCGATACATGGTTTGTCCGTTATTAATTTTCCGGTTTTTTAAGACTTTTTCGTGTGTATTTTTGACATTTTTTCATGTGAACCTACCCTGTTTGCATCGGAATTCCAATTTGATTTGACAGCTGTGTCCCCCGTGCCTTCCCCTACCTTTTTCCTTTTTCCTCCACCCTTTTTCGACTTCTGGATTTTTACTTATTAATTTTTAAATGAGTTTTCGGGAGTCTTTTTGGAGTTTTTCACATGCGAACCCCTCCTATTTCCGCCGGAACTGCGTTTTAACATGATAACCCTGTGCCACCCCTTCCTACGGACATTTTTCCTTCTTACTGCATGTCATTCCGGTCAATGGTTTGTCCGATATTAATTTCCGATCCCATTTTCGGGTTTGTTTTTTGGGTTTTTCCCATGTGAACGTGTCTTATCTTAGTCGGAATTATGTTTTGACATGATAAGATTGTCGGGCACAACTTTCTGCATAGTTTTCCTTTTTTCCACACTTCATTCCGATGCACGAATGTTTCGATATTAATTTTTAAATAGCGTTTTTGGTTCATTTTTTGTGTTTTTTGCACGTGAACGCCCTTTACCCCTCCCGGAACCCCCGTCCCGTATTTTTCTTGTTTCCCCCCTGTCGTCCTGCCCACTTTTCGTTTTTACGATATTTCGTTTTGACATCCGGATTGGGAGTTATTAATTTTTCTTTCTTTTTACGTGTATTCGCGCGCCCGTTTTGCGCGTGAACGCGCCCTTTTTCGATTTTACGAATCTCCACGCGCCCTGGTCATGTCCGTGTGCTCCGTTCCTGTATCCGAGTGCCCTTTCCCTTCCGTCACCGCAAATTTTTTTACCCCCGCCCCGCGCATGCGCACGGGACAGGGGCGTCTTCCCTTTCCCTCTTTTCTTTTTTTTTTACATTAATTAATTACCTTTTTTTTAAAAAAAAAACTAAACTAAAATACAATTTTTTTTACCCCACCCATCCCCCCAACGGACACCCTTCCCCCCCCGAATCCCAACCGTCTTCCCCCACTCTCTCTCTCTCTTTTTCTTTCTTTCTCTCTCTCTCTCTCTCTCTCTCTCTGTGCGTACCCTCCCTCCCCTCTCCTCTCCTTCTCTCTCCTCCCTCCTCCATCGCCTCCACCTCCTTCCCCTCCTCCTCCCTTCCTTCTCTCTCCACTTCTTCTCCCTCTCCCTCCTTCTCTCCTCCCTCCCGACGACCTCCTCCACAGCACCTTCTTCCTCCCTACCCCCCCCAGCGCCTCCTACCCCCCGCCTTTCTGCTTCCCTCCCCCCCCCGCCATTCCTGCCTACCGCCAGCCCCCCGACTTCCTTCTTTCCCCCCCCGCCAGAAGTCCTCCTACCCCCCCAGCCTACCCCGCCGCCGCCGTTCTCCTTCCCTCCGCGGCCGTCTCCTCCACTCCCTCCTTCCCCCAGTCCGCCACCTCCTCCACCTCTCCTTCCCTTCTTCACCCTCCTTCTTCTCGCCCCGTCCGCCTGGTCGACGCCACCTCCAGACCGCCTGGTCGCCCGCGCCGCCGTCGCAGTCGGATCGCCAGCCGCCGCCGCTGTCGCCGTGACGCGCCGCGCCTCCTCGCCCGGATCGCCGCGTTCGCCGCCTCCTCGCCGCCGTCCTCCACCACTCCTTCTCCTCTTCTCCTCCACCACCTAAGGTTAGGTACTAACCTTAGTCTCATTAACCACTAACCTAACTTAATTAACTAACCCTAACTTAGTTACTTTAACTTAGGTTAACTAACCTAACTTAGTTGTTTTCACCTAACTTAACTAACCTAGGTAGACCTAACTTAACTAACCTAGGTAGACTTCCCAGACTGACCTAGGTAGACTTACCTGACTAACCAGACTAGACTTAGGTTAACCAACCTGACTAGACTTAGGAAGACTAACCTGACTTACTCCTACTAACCTGACTAATGTGACTTATGTCTCATTGACTAATGTGACTAATGTGATTAATGTGACTTAATTAATCACTTTATTAATTTTTCCATAAAAAAATTTAGAAAAATTTCTAAAAATTCCTTTTGCCAGTTGCCAATTTTTGGACCTTTGTCTGCTCAGAATTGCCTTTCCTATAATTACAGAAAATCCATCTTTCCTAAAATTACCCCTAAATTGCCAAAAAAATATGGAAAAATCATTTTAAAAATTGTAAAAAATTCTAAAAATTTCTAAAAACATTCTAAAAAATTTTCCTCACCTCCCTTGCTCATTTTTCATTTATTTCAACATAAAAAAATCACAACTACAAATAAAATAAAATCAATAAAAATTAAAAAACCAACATAAACCAAATTAACACATCTGCTAAGGTGTTCATTGTTGTTTCATCAGTGCTTTTTGCTTTTCCTTTACTGGGACTCTTCCGTGCGCTTTTCTGCATTCCATACACACCCTTCTAGGTATTTATTTTATGTTATTTATTTATTTATTTTCCCCCTTAATCACGAATTAATTGTTAAAATAAATTCTTTAATCCACCCACCGTTTCCACGCGCATTCGCGCTAAACACACATTTTTTTAATTAAAATAAACCAGCCGTTCACTTCGCACGCGCTACGTGCACTAAAGAGGCACTTTAAAATTTTAAATTAAAATCAACCAGCCGTCACTTGAGCACGCGCTGGCAAAAAAGCGCTCCACATCACCTTAATTATAATCAATGAATTGCATTTAGAGACCCAGTCGGGAATCGAAGTCCGGGAATCGCATAACTGCACCGTTTAACCTAATAATTGGTAAATAAATTTCTAATAAGGAACCGCCGTTTTCTTATTAAGGTTTATCACCTTAAAAAAAATTCACCCATTTTTAATAATTGATTAAAATCAACCCTTCACTAAATTAAATCCCCCCTCACTGCACTTAATCCCTTTTTTAATGAACCGTTTCGTGGGATGGGTATACGCAGTCATTAATGTTATTTTCCATGGTCCAGTCTTGGTTCTATCACAAATATCGTCTTGATATATGTTGGATATGGTCTGGTTTTGGTTTCCTGTCTTAGTTACGGTTACGGGTACGGTATGCAGTTTTTTCTTTTATTGCCTGATACGGGGTTCAGGGTGTTTGTTTGATGCATCGCATGAAGCTTTCGGTCGCATTTGTCTCGAGGTCATGTCAAATTTTTTCTAGGATGTGGTTTGCTTGGGGTTAGTAGGTCGAGTCACGTTTGATTGGTAATTCTCTTATCCTTGGTTTTTGTCTGTTGGTTTGCAGGCATTCACCTTGATTGTCTGTGTTTGTGGTGTGTGTGTAACCATCTGAATGGCACCTTCTCATGCTCCTCCCCCTATCCAGTACGTCCCACTAGTTAGTAGGGATTACTCGTCCCTACTTACTTTTGAGCCCCTCACGAAGGCAGGACTTGCTGCTTTTGTGGCCACTCCTTTTCCATTACTTCCAGAGGATCCGTCCGTATGTGATGAGTTCCTGGCCTCTTACAGCAAGAAGACAGGAGTAGTCCAAGGCATGTCTATGACATTGACGTCTCACGGCTTAGGGAAGGCTCTGTCCTTACCCTTCAAAGGAGAACCTTTTGTAACCACTCGTCAGCTCTTCTCTAATGAAGAGATTCTCAAACTGTTGAAGAAGCAGACAAGGGAAGTCCTTGATGTTAAGAAAGTGATAAACTCTTCCGGAGTTTCGTTTTCTATGATCACTGATCCCGTCTGGAAGACGATGTGTCAGTTCCTTCAGGGCAGGTTCATGCCTGCCAAAACGCCATCCCACTATTTGTCCAAAGAGCTTTTCACAGCTTCCAGGATGGTGCTAAAAGGAGTTGCCATTGATTGGAGCACATACCTCCTTACTAAGATGGATCAACATTTTGTTAAAGTCACGAGGGGTAATGTTACCAATGTTACCTATGGATCCTATTTGTCAGCCTTCTTGACCTATTCAGGTTTACAGAAGACTGTACCTCCACCTCCTCCATCAGATCCAGTACCTCCTCCTCCACCTTCCGAAGAGTCAGCACCTATTGACATAGAGGATGATGATTCTCCGCCTCCCCTGGTGATCCAGCGCAAACGCTTGAAGCGGGTAGTGGACAAAGCCCCTGCTGTACTTCCCTCAATGTCTATCCCTGCTACTTCTGGCAGTGAACTCCCTGGGTATCTCACTTGCAATAACCTGTTCCGAGCACATAGAGAAGGATCCTTGGAGATCTCAGTTCCTTCCCTGAACAATCTCATTTCAGGAGATGCCATTCCTTTCCTCTGCAAGGATATTCAAAGTTCCATTGAGTTGTCAGTGACAGCCTGTGTTCAACAGCTGTACGCATCTTTCTATGAGGAGCTCATGCAGTCCAAAGACCAGTTGCATAAGGCAACATCTGAGTTAGCTTCTGCTAAGGATACCCTAGCAGATCTATTTAAGCAAATGGAACAGCAAACCCAACTGGTTGCCACTCAAAGCGATGAGATTTCTTCATTAAAGACCCAGTTATTCGAGGCTCAGTCACAGGTTACTAGCCTTTCAGCAGAGAAGGAGAGGATGTCCAGTGAAGCGAAAGAATTCCAAGTTCTTTTAGATGACAAGCTTTCAGCTTTACAGATGGCTAATGACGCAGTGGCCAACCAAGCCTCCCAAATCCAGCAGTTGCAAGATCAGCTTGCAAAGTCCCGCTCTGTTCCTCCCAGCCCTCCTGTTCCGTTAATTCCTTCTCTTTCACAGCAGGACTTGGCTGCCTTACAGAGACAGGCTACTTTGTGCCCTCTATTCCAAGACAAAGTGGAAAGATTGCAGTCCAGAATGGACTTGTTATGGTCTACCTTTGAACAGTTTCAGGAATATGTCTTACCAGACCATTCTTTCTTTGTCCACTACCACTTGCAGAAGCTGGTCTTCTATATGAAGCTTTCCACGATGGATTTACCTTTTCCAGAGGATGGCTGGAGTGGAGCTTGGTCTGCTGAGTTGTTGACAGAGGTAGTTAGAACGCTCTTTGAAGATTCTGTCACGCCAGACACCATGCTGATGTCATACATGTATCTTCGAGGAGATTTGTTAATTCCAGATGAGGTAGATATGGCATGGTATGTGGGGGATGTGGTCTTACAGGCTGTTCTCTATGTCAATCATTTGGAGTTGCGCATAGCTGATATGTTTCAAAGTTATTCCTCCAAAGTAGCTGATTGTCAGGATAATTCGTGGCATCCCATGATTGAGTCAGTGGTCCTCAATCAAAGACAAAATACAGATCCTACCTTTACCTAGAGTACTAACCAACTGAGGATGGACCTCTTAACCTATCTTTCCAAACATAATCCATTTGATGCTACTTTCTTTGATGCCTATCATAGACGATCTCTCTTAGGACCTTCTGTTCCTACCCTCCTCTATTACCAACAATTGGCTCACCGCTATGCTGTATATATTTCCCTTTGTCAAACAAATTCCACAGTAATTTTACCACTTCTTTTCCAACCTTCTAATTTCCCTCAAATTCCTATTTTCACTTATTGTTCCTTTATTGAGGATAGGGTATTTTCCCCTTCTCCACCCTGTTCTTCACCCCTCATCAATGTACCCTCCACATTTTCTATTTATCAGTTAACACCTTTCCTTAGTGATTCCTTACAAATTTCTGCCACTCCTTCTTTAACCTTTTCTTCCTTTTATGATTTTTCCTATCCTTCCCTACATCCACTTTCACTTATTCCATTACCCTCTCCTAACACTTCCATATCTCAACCACCTCAGTTGGTTAGTGACAGTGACGGTTTTGATACTCAGATTTCTAGAAGAAGGGGATGGAGTTCGGATGATTGCCTTACAGGACCACAGATTAATTGGCCAGTAATTCCAGGGGAATGGACAGCTTCAAGTCAAACTTATCAAAACTATGTTCATTTTGCCCAACAATATTCACAGTCTGCAGATCCCTCAGTGAGATTAACTGCTCACTTTGCTTGGTACCTGGCGTATATACATAGGCACTCTCATACTGATTCAAAGCCTATTCCAAAGTTGTGCATGAATGTCAATGTTAGCATTGATTCCCAGCAACTGGAGATACTGTATTTTCATGCCCTCTGTTTGCCTAGCAGATACTTGGTCCTGTTGGAAAGGATGTGTTGTCTCCAATTTTTTCAAAATCCTCCTAAAAACTTTGTAGATGAATCCTTATCTATGGATCGATTCCGACAACATCAATCTTTTAAGAGGGATCATCTTCATTGATGCCTTTCCAATGTATGGTGCAAGCTTTTTAATGCCAAACTCTTCTTTTTGAAGAAGTCATTCAGATGGTTGTGTTGTGTATCAGTGTTTGTGTTGTAAGTTCATTTATGTCAAACGAACGTGGTGGTTTCCTATTGGATTTTGTGTACGAGCTCTGTTTTGGAGATTTGTCGAGATGGGGTCGTGGTTGGAGAGTTGAAGCAGATGAAGATGATGAAGAAGAAGCAAACTTTTATATCCTTTACAAATTTGTGGTGATTTTTAGTTTAATAAGAGGTGTTAATTTCAAAAGAGTTTTCCTTTCTTTGTATTTTTATATCAGAAACAGGTTATAAGATGAGGTCGTGGTGGATGGATTCTTTGTGAGAAGATATGGAAGATCAAAGTGAAGCTTTTCAATGAACTTGTATTACCTTTTTCCTGGGTCGCGAGGACGCTTCCTTATTAAGTGTGGGGATATGTTGAGTGTTGAAATGACTTGTTTTTTGGATGATTTTTGTTGTTTTTGAGAGCTGAATGATTGATTTTATGGGATGATTGGTTGGTTTAGAAGTGGATTGAGAGTGTTTTAGATGATATTGATTGTGTTTTGGAAGATCATGATGTTTGTTGATGGTTCTGTGATGTTCTGATAGGTTCTGTATACCTTCTGTTTTGTTCTGTTTTGGTCTGTTTTGTTCTGATGGTCTTCTGTAAGGAGGGATGGAGTATTGATTGATGAAGAATGAGATATTGTGAAAGCTTAGTAAATGGTTTGTGAGAGTTTGAAATGATTTGAGAGTGAGTTATGTGGTTTTGATGACCTTCTGTAACCTTCTGTAGGTCTTCTGCAGAGCTTCTGCTTCTGTTCTGTTTCTGTTCTGTTCTGTACTGTAGCTGTTCTGGTACTGTTCTGTAGACTGTTTTGTAAGTGTTCTGTGGAATATATGTGTGACTTTGGGGAAAGTTTTCTAGCCTTGGAAAGAGGTGAATACAAGTGCAAAAGAGCTGAAAGAAGTGGAAGAAGTAGCTGTTGAAGACTCAAGTGAAGACTAGAGTGAAGTGACAGTAGTGAGCTGTGAAGAGACACTGTAGTGGCTCTGGTGACCTTTCATATCAGACATACCTCTTGGGAGCTGGTATCCACAACCTAAGAGGGATTATTGAGTGTAATTTTTGAGAGATTGTAGTGAGGATATGATGTATTATTGATGGAGTGTGTGAGAGAGAGTCAGAGATAGCCAATTCTACTGAAACAGAGTGATTGTATATGAGAGATTGAGAGAGAAGACTATGAAGATATTGAAGATGAATACTATGTGATGTATTTCCATTCAAAGATGGTGTATTTCTTTGCTTTCTTTGTTCTATTGATGGATTCTATGAAGATGTTGAAGAATATGGTTGATTCTATTAAAACCGTGGGAGATTTACATGATGCTGCATGAAGATTTGTTGTGCCTGGTGTTCTTTTCTTCATTGTGATCATATGAAATATGAAAAACAAGCTTGTTGATGTTACAAGATAGATTTTCTTGCAAGAGAATTCCCTTTTCCTTGGTGTTCCTCTCGGGGCTCCACGAGGGTATATGGCACTATGGTGGACTTACTAGGATTTTGGCTTGGCAAGTGGGAACAACATTAAGCCTACTCCTTTTCATTTGTGTGCAATACACCACATGCAGAGTATTGTAGTAAAAACTGAACTTGGTTAAAACTCTTTGTATAGAGTATGCTGCGGTGAATACTCTCTATATAGAGTATGTTAAAAACAAAGGCGGTCTTTTTTAGGATTGATTATGGCAAAAGGTACCAAAAATGATTGGGGAAATCCGGACTGGGGGGAATTTTGAACGTGGGGGAACGGAGGAGGGAGGCCTGTCGCGAACCCTGTCGAGCAAGATTCGGACGCTGATGATTGGGAAGTACTGAATCTCAAGCGCTGAGGGAAAGAGGAAGATCTTTGGGAAGGAAATCTAATTGGGGAAGAAGATCGACTGTGGAGGAAGAAGAGAGAGTAATAAGGAATTACAGGCAGGGCAGTTGAGCCGAGTGGCTGGCAACTCTTGAGACCAAGTTTTTTCCAGCCTTCCAAGATATACTGGCGCTCGATGTTACTGAATTTGCACTTTATGTATTTCAAATTCTGGCTCAGTTCATTGAAGCTCACAATCCACCACTTCCTGCAAATGCAATCTTCCCACCGTTACTGTTTCCGTCGTGATCTTCATAAGCACAATTGCTTCTTCTGCATAGGAAAAATTGGTTTCTTCTGCGTTTAATATTTGAAGCAAATAACCAAAAGGATTCTCGGTTCCTATCTCCTGCGGCCATGAATCGAGAAAAGGGGGCAGCAAAACTCTCGTGGAGATCTCAGGAACATATTTTCCACCGAAGCGACCAAAGGAATCAGGACGACGGAAGTCCTTGAGCTGAGTCTTTATGTCTGTTGTCGTCGAAGGCGGAGCCATGGTGCAGGACATGGGCCTCCACGCGCACATAGGCAGCCGCTCAGTTGTCTATGCCCTTAATTCTGACCCGGTTGTACACCTGCCAAGAGAGAAGGAGAGAGCCGCCATAGATCCACGTCAGAAGTTGAAAGCTTTGGATTGAGAGAGAGAGGGGGCACTAAAACTCTCGTGGAGGACGTCCCTGATGAACTGTGATGCAAGAGGTCTGATAGCAAGCAATGGAGGTGCCAACAATTTATGATGCTATGCTAATTGATGCTCTTGATAGTTTCAAACATACCGAATTCTGGTACACTGACCCAGCTTCAATCCGGCACAGAAAGGTGGTTCATTGCTGAGAAAAGAAAAATGGTGGCTTCCTGTTCCGCAGATTCCTTCTGATGGTCTTTCTGGTAATGCCTGAAGACATCTAGAACAGCAGAGGGCATGCATGAACCAAATTTTGAAAGCTGCATTAACAGTTAATGCTCAAGTTCCCTCTGAGATGGAGGTGCTCTGCCCGGGTTATGGATGGCAAGACCCTGTGTGAGAAACATTACTACCAGATCAAGAATAGATTACAAGGGTATTCTGCACAGAAGAAAGGTAAGAAGCAGCTTGCCACGGGAGGCAACTATGGAGCTGGACAAGAGGGTGGAGTCCCTTTGAATGTTCAAAAGAATACAGGGTGTCCTGAAGTCATTGCAACCAACTCGCTTAGGACATCTCCAAATAGGCCTGATGCAAATGGAGATTACATATTATCAACTGTTCCATGCTCAGATGCAACAATCACATCAAGGAAGGAAAGTCCTATTTCAGTGAGGGCAAGTCTTATAGATGTTGGCAGCTCAGTTCAGTATGAAGCATAACAGAAAGGAAGGATAAATAGATGATCTAACGAAGAAGGAAAGATGCTCATTCAAAGTGATGTCTTTAATTCAATGGTGCGCAGATCGGACGCAGGTAGCTCACGTAGTGAATTCCCAAAGGTCCCCAAGAACAAAGTACTCTACTTTTTAGCACAAAAACCAATGTAAAAGCAAGCACGACATGAGACAAGAGACAAATTGGGTTCAATCTCCCCCATGCCTTGTGTGAGCGCTTCACAAAGCATGTATTTAATGTATATTTCCAATCTTTATGCTCAAAAATAGCCCAATTACAAAAATATGACAAGCTTTTAGCTTTTGAGTTTGCTTTCTACCAAAAATAAGAAAATAAAGCTAATGGACGGTGCCCATAGTGTCTGGCACGCCCAATCTCAATGTCCAAATAGAAATAACATATCCACGCGCATAAGCGCATACAAAATAATAATAAATAATCGATGTCTCTATAGACATAACAAAATATAGGCGTGGCGCCTATCAAAATATAGTCCAAAGGTCGGAAACCCGCTAGACTCCAATGCTTTCCTCCGCCACTGCTGCTATCTCTACACATCAACTGAAGCATTCACAATCGTTAGTAAAATAACACAATTAAACCGACAAAAGTGAATACCTAGCAGTCTTCAGCTACATAAATAAATCAACTGGTTAGAAATAAATCCTAACCTTAATTTATTACGAGTGCGCACTCTAAACTCATAAACGCTTATTAATTTAATATGCATTTTGCGGAATCACCCGCTATGGAATCACCCATGTACACACTAAATTAATGAAACGCCCGAAAAGGACAGGTGTCCCCATTAACTTCTCGCACAAAGAATCCTCTTTGCGTATGAGCCCCGGTCATCTAAGTTTACGGAATCCACCGTAAAACCTCACGGAATCCACCGTGGAATATGCCTCCTGGCATCATACCCCCGGGGTGGGATAGCAATTGACCTCAATTGCTATTAGCTCAATGTGGAGCTAACAGAGTGGGGAAAGCATTTAGGTCTCTAGCGTGCATCCATTGTGCTTCTTCTACAGGATGGTTCTTAAATTTCACGAGATATCTAGAGTACCTTCGGCCAGTTCTAGTGGTCATGTAATCAGTGTCTATGATGGCTTCTGGTTCAAGGATTTCAGTCTCTTCTTCTAGTAAAGGTGGGTTTTCATAGACAGGGTGGATAGGTAATTGTCCTCTAAATGGTCTCAATAAACTAATATGAAATGTATTATGAATTTTCCAATGGGATGGCAATTCTAACTTGAATGCATTGTCATTAATCTTATGAATGATTCTAAATGGTCCGTAGAATCTAGGGGCTAATTTAACAACTGGATGTCTATCTACACTTTGCAGTCTACGCTTTTCTATTCTAAGCCAAACATAATCATCAACTTTGAAATTCATGGCTTGTCTTTTCTTGTTGGCTTGTTTGGTATATGATTGTTGGGCTTTAGCAATCATATCCTTTACCTCATCAAAAATAGTGTTATGCATAACAGCAATATCATCGTCACTTTGTATTTTATTAGACAAAGATGCAACAGGTGTAGTTAATCTATATCCATAAATAACTTCAAAATGTGCTTTCTTTGTAGATGTGTGCGGTGTATTATTGTAAGCAAACTGTAATAAATGCAAATGAGTATCCCATGTCTGAGGTTTAGAGATAGTGTATGCACGTAAAAGATCTAGAATAGTGCTATTTGTGGCTTCTGTTTGTCCATTTGTTTCTGGATGAAATGCAGATGAAAAATCAATCTTTGTGCCTAGATTTGCAAACAGTGTAATCCAGAAATTATTACAAAATCTAGAATCTCTATCTGAAATAATCACTTTCGGCAATCCATGGTTAGTAAAAATAGTTTTCAAAAATAACTGTGCTGCTTGTGATGCTGTTAAAGTTTTCTTACATGCAATGAAATATGCTTGCTTACTAAATCTATCTACAATTGTCCAAATCATGTCATGGTTAGATTTAGTATTTGGTAAGCCAGTAATGAAATCCATAGATATATGTTCCCAAGGTTTAGATGGAATAGATAAAGGCATTAATAACCCATACTATTTACCATGATGTCTTTTTATTCTTTGACAAATCAGACATTCAGAAACAAAATTAGACACATCTGCATCCATATGCGGCCAATAAAAATCTTCAGTTAACATGCGTAATGTAGAAATGATACCTCTATGACCTTGATATGGGGGACAATGAATTTCATTTAAAACAAAAGATCGGAATGGAATAGTAATACACAGTCTCTTTTCAAAGAACATGAATCCATCATTATATGATAACGAATCAACAGGAATGAAATTATTTTGAACTAATTTTTGCCAATCAGAATGAAAAGTAATATCCTGGTGATATGTGTCTTTCATAGCAATTAAAGAATCAAAAGATATGATAGAAATGTCATGAATTGCAGGTCTTCTACTCAATGCATCAGCAACTACATTTTCTTTTCCAGGTTGGTATTGAATGATAGGATGGAAACTTTGAATGAATGAAGCCCATTTGATATGGCGGTCAGAAATTTGGGGTTGGCTAAGTAGATGTCTAATGCTTTGCTGGTCGGTCTTTATCATGAATTCTGAACCCATTAAATAATGTTTCCATTGTTTCAATGCTTGTACAACTGCTAAGAGTTCCTTGTCATAAGTGGAATATTTAAGCTCAGAGGGTTTCAGCTTAGAACTAGAATATGCTATTGGATGGTTGTCTTGCATTAGCACGGCTCCTATTCCTGATCCGCTAGCATCGGTCACAACTAAAAAGAATGGTCTATTAAAGTCAGGCAATTGTAGGACAGGGGCATTGGTCAATGCACGTTTAAGTAAATCAAAGGATTTCTGCTGGTTTTCAGTCCATTGATAAACAATACCTTTCTTAAGAAGTTTGGTCAGTGGTAAAGCAAGTAATGAGAAATTACGTACAAACTTCCTATAGAAACTAGCAAGACCAAGGAATGAGCGTAGTTCATGTACATTTTTAGGAATAGGCCAATGCAATATTGCATCAATTTTCTTAGGATCAACTTTTATTCCTTCTTTTGATACAATATGACCTAGATATTCTATTTCTGTCTTAAAGAATTCACTCTTGTCAGTATTTGGAAATAATTGATTTTCTTTCAGTAATTGAAAAACTAATGATAAATGCTCATAATGCTCTTTTTCACTTTGACTGAACACTAAAGTATCATCAAAGAAAACAATCACACAATATTGATATTTTAGAAAAATACGGTTCATCATTCTAGTGAAAGTAGCAGGTGCATTAGTTAATCCAAATGGCATAACTAAGAATTCGTAATGGCCAAACTGTGTCCTGAATGCAGTCTTAAATATGTCGGATCTATCTAGCCTCACCTGATGATATCCAGATTTAAGGTCAATTTTACTAAATATAGAAGATCCTTGCAGTTTGTCCATAAGGTCGTCAACTCTAGGTATAGGATACCTATTCTTTACAGTGATCTTGTTTAATGCTCGGTAGTCAATACACATCCGATAAGTATTATTCTTTTTCTTGACTAAGAGCACAGGTGCACCGAATGGAGAACTGCTAGGTCGAATTAAACCTCTATTTAGTAATTCTTCTACTTGACTCTGGATTTCTTTTTGCTCTATTTGATTGTGCCTATATGGGGCTTTGCAAGGTGGTTGTGTGCCAGGTATTAGGTCAATCTTATGATCTTCTGGACGTGATGGAGGTAAACCTGGTGGTAGGTCTTCTGCAAAACAGTCCTTAAAATATGCTAGAAATTCATTATGCCTAGGGTGCATATGATTTTCCTTTGCGTGTAATTCATTCACCCAAATGAGATATGATTTAGTATTCTTGCGTAGTGCACGTTTTGCTTGAGTATGCGAAAGCAGTGGAAACATATGAGATGCATGCATACCAAATAATGTAATAGATTTTCCTTGAAAATTAATATTCATTGTGTGCGTAGAATAATCTATTTTTGGATTATGCTGGTGTCTCCATGGCATTCCTAGAATAATATCGCTAGACTGTAATGGGACAACTAAGAAATTTCTTCTTTCAATATATGGACCAATTTGAATTTCTAAATTTTGAACTTCTTGTGTGCCATTGTACCTAGTGCCTAAAAATGTAGCTTTTATGCGATAATGCGTAGGTACTGTATGCAATTTCAATTCCTTTACCAATTTTGCTGAAATAAAGTCATGCGTACTACCGTCATCATGCAATACAGTTCTTTCTTTTCCATGTACCATACATTTCATAGTCAACAATGAATGTAAAGTAGGCATACCTGGTAAAGTGTCGGAAGTAGTAGTAGGATCATCTTCTTCTTCAGTGAAATCTGGCATATCCTCATGCTCGTCTTCGTCCATAGCTCCAAGGTAGTTGATATGTGCTAATGGCTTCTTTGAATGACAATTTGCTGCGAGATGGCCTGGCTGGTGGCACTTGTAGCATACGATGGGCTTGGCTTTGGTCACATTATTTGCAATGGCTGGGAGTCTGGGTATATTTGGATTTGCTTGTTGAATAGGCTTAGGATTTGGATTGACAGTGGATGGTAATGCAGGTGGTTTAGGCCAATTCTTGCGGAAAGATGGTGATGAAAAACGACCTGGATTAAACCTTCTGAAATTGGAATTGAATTGTTTAGATCCATAATTACCGTTTGCTTGGAATGGCTGTGGTCGTCGATCTCTTCCGCGTAACTTATCTTCAGTGTCGTGAGCTAAGGAGATGGCATCTTCAAGGGTAGCAGGCTTGAACATATTCACCTCAGCGTAGTAATGTCCAAGAAGTCCAGACATATACTTCCGCTTATGTGTCGTCTCTGGTACGTCTTCAAGCATGCGTAGCTGTAGGAGTGCATTCCAAAAACGCTCTGTATACTGTGGAATAGGCTCACGATCGCGTTGTTGAAGTAAATCCCATTGCTTGATTACCTTCTCATGAAATTGCGGTGGTAGGAAATTTTGCATGAACTTCTTCTTGAAATCTTCCCATGTAGCAGGACATTCTATACTCTTGCGGATGACAGTCCACCAGAGTGATGCTCTATCTATCAGATGATTAGTAACACACTTGATTTTATCTTTCTCAGGATAAGTTTCCTCATGGAAATAGTGATCAAACTGGCTAATGAATGATAAAACAGTCTTTCCTTCTCTTATGCCATTGAAAGTGCGAAACTTGAAACTTCGTTTACTTATCTTGGATTCCTTGCGAATGGTTTGTGCTTCAAGAGTGGCGTCGATGGTACGGCGAATCAGATCTTCAGCTTGAGGTTCTTCTTTATCAGTGGACGCTCCTTGTAGCTTTGTCAATTGCGCTTGCAAGGCTTGCCTAGCTCTTCGCTCTTCGTCCAATTGTAGCATGATAAGATCCAGCTTTTGTTCCATGGTAGGCTCGGGTAGATCGTCTTCAGCCATAGGATCATCCATATGTGGGGTAGTCATCCTGTAAAACTCAACAAACCTTTCTCACTCAAAATCAGTTAGCGGGATGAGCGTAGCTCAAATTTGGGGTTACAAGGCTATGTATTTTTGGGTATTTTCTTCTTCAATTTTCAGAAATTCTGAAATATTTCTGTCTCCGTTTGCTGAAAGTACTTCAACGAACTTGCAGATAGGTAAAACAGCTTGCTGCGAACAACTTTCCAGTTCAAAGTTTTTGCAAACGAACAAGTCTTCTAGGAGTTTTAGGCAATAGTCAGTTCTGATTTAGTCTGACTTGTAGAGTTGCAGACTTAACAGACTTGCAGGGTTTTTGACTTGCTGGACTTAGCCGACTTGCAGAACTTGCAGGACTTGATTAGTGTCGACTTGCGAAACTTGACTTCTGATGCGCAGGACCCGGAGTTTACAGACTTGTTTGCCTTCACTGACTTGCAGAGTTTGAAGTAACTTAAGCTTAATTAGTTAAGCTTAAGCTAATAAGCTTAAGAAACAGGCCGCCGTTTTTGAATCGTGGGGGGGGGGGGCGTTTTTTGACAGCGCGGAATTTTCGGAGCTCCTCTTCTTCACCACGACTTGACGATTTGAAGCTTAGGCTTCTCTTAAGTTCTTAAGCTTTGTAATTAAGCTTTTTAATGAAGAATATTAGAGCTTTCTCACTGTTTTATCACGACTTGATGAAGAAAATTGATGAGTGGTCCTCCGCCGACAGAGATTGGTCCTTCGCGATCTGACAGTGGAAATAGGGGTTCTTGATCACCAGAAGTCTGCCTGTATCGACGGTTCACGACGAGATTGACTGTAGAGGCCGTTTGTTCCTGGAGCTCCGCCTTCGCCCGAGATTGGTAGCGATTGGAAGCCCTTGATCTCTGCTCCGCTCTGATACCACTGGTGCGTAGATCGGACGCAGGTAGCTCACGTAGTGAATTCCCAAAGGTCCCCAAGAACAAAGTACTCTACTTTTTAGCACAAAAACCAATGTAAAAGCAAGCACGACATGAGACAAGAGACAAATTGGGTTCAATCTCCCCCATGCCTTGTGTGAGCGCTTCACAAAGCATATATTTAATGTATATTTCCAATCTTTATGCTCAAAAATAGCCCAATTACAAAAATATGACAAGCTTTTAGCTTTTGAGTTTGCTTTCTACCAAAAATAAGAAAATAAAGCTAATGGACGGTGCCCATAGTGTCTGGCACGCCCAATCTCAATGTCCAAATAGAAATAACATATCCAGGCGCATAAGCGCATACAAAATAATAATAAATAATCGATGTCTCTATAGACATAACAAAATATAGGCGTGGCGCCTATCAAAATATAGTCCAAAGGTCGGAAACCCGCTAGACTCCAATGCTTTCCTCCGCCACTGCTGCTATCTCTACACATCAACTGAAGCATTCACAATCGTTAGTAAAATAACACAATTAAACCGACAAAAGTGAATACCTAGCAGTCTTCAGCTACATAAATAAATCAACTGGTTAGAAATAAATCCTAACCTTAATTTATTACGAGTGCGCACTCTAAACTCATAAACGCTTATTAATTTAATATGCATTTTGCGGAATCACCCGCTATGGAATCACCCATGTACACACTAAATTAATGAAACGCCCAAAAAGGACAGGCGTCCCCATCAACTTCTCGCACAAAGAATCCTCTTTGCGTATGAGCCCCGGTCATCTAAGTTTACGGAATCCACCGTAAAACCTCACGGAATCCACCGTGGAATATGCCTCCTGGCATCATTCAATCCTACGAAGTGCAGACGAGATTGCGTTTGGACAGTGTATAAGAAACTGAATTTGGACAGTGTATAAGAAACTGAATTTGGACAGTGTATAAGAAACTGAATTTGGACAGTGTATAAGAAACTGAAACCTTGAGAAACTATCTAGCAGAAATTGAAACTGTAGCAGTTGGCCTTCAGTCACATGTCAAGGAGCTAGAACTTTCAAATAATGGATAGAGTGCTGCTCTGTGGAAGCGTGCAGAAATAGAAGATTTAGTCAGAATCATCAAGCCCTTCTTGATAACATCTCATCCATATGCCGTTTTTTCACCCCATCTACTCCATCACCAAGCACATTTATTATTCTAACAGCAGTGCAGATAAAGAGAGACACACATGATATATACTATGCAGAACTCTTCTATGTTTTTAAGGTGGTTCATTCAATACAAAGAATTCTATATGATCATGAACATTTTTTATCTTCCCAACTGATCAACATCACAGGAAGTTTTTGCAGTCATAACAGATTTGACTTCATTCTCTTGCTTGATCTTCTAGCCTGAAATTTATCAAGGACTTCTGAAGTTGCGACATTTCTTTCAAAACCCTTCGACAACGAATATCAATATGAAATATAATATATACTAGGCATTCATGTTCAAGGAAAATGTAAAGGTCACACTCCATTGCAAAGCAAACACCAAATTACCACAATACTACAATGTTGAGCTTTGTTGGGCTAAGTAAATGCATGTAAAAAACTTTTCCACAAATTTTTAGGTAAGGATATTATAATGTCATCCCTCATGGAATTTGATGTGTATAATAGTTCAAAGATGGAGTCCACCTATTGAGTAATGTTTTCTTAGATGATGATGGCAATCGAATGTGGAAAAATGTTTTCTCCGTGCACGTCAAGATGGATAATCTAATTCTGAATTTTTAGAATGTAAAACATACATATTATTGTACATATCAAAAGAAAATAAAGTTTCAAATCTCATTATAAATTGTTGAGGGTTTAGGATATAGTAGTCTCATTTTCTTTGATTGGCATTCCTTCATAAAGTGGATACATTATTTGTCCTAGGTAACATGTGAGAGGGTTTAGGGTTTAGGTTTTAGTGTTTCGAGGTTTAAGGTTTAGTATTTAGGATTTTGGGCTTAGTTTAGGATTTAGGAGTCTAGTATTTAGCATTTAGTATTTAGTGTTCACACAAGGAGCTTATAAAAGAATCCTACATAGGAAAACTCTTGGAATGTAAGAAACTCTCTAGTATTTCCTAGGTAGCTACATAAGTGTTTTCTACATATAGCTAGGAAATTACATTTCCCCCATCTCATAGTAGGGATCCTAGGTATCAATATATGAATCTCCCACATATAAATAGGGAGTTTTATTCCACACATCTTGAACCAGGTAGTATCTATGGGTCATATAACAAGCGTTCTAGTTCCCCATATACCATCACAAGGAATTACAAGTCACACAACTCGGGAATTCAATTCCCTATATCCCAGAATAGAGAATTACAAGTAGCCATACCAAGATATACTTTGTGGAAAATGGTTACCAGACAAATTAGGGTTAAACTAATAGCCACTCAATCCCATGCTAGCTACACGTTCTCAAAAATAATCTATGTTAATTTTCTCGTAGATTGATGATTGGTTAGAAACTAATTTTATAGTGGGGTTTTGTTTATATGAGTAATGTTTTTGCATGAGTAATTATAGGTACAAAAGGTCATCCATGCTGGAACGTATATTGCATAACTTCAAAAAGAATCACGGCTAGTATCGTGAAAACGAAACTTGAACCCTCAATTTGTATATTGGAACAATTAGATTGAAACAATGGTAACAATCTCAAGTCATGAAGTGATCACATAAGTAACAATAATGTGTATTATTTTAAGTCAACTTGCTACTGTGTAGTGAATGAAAAATTAATTTCATTTTCTACACATTTTATTGTTTTTCCGTATAGGTCCTCAAAGATTTTGTAATGTATTACATAATGAATGTCAATTTGCTACTACAATACATATGTTTTCAAGTAACTTTATTAAACTGGCATGACTAGTGCAATATAACTTACATCCATAATTGATACTTTGTTCACTGACTTCATACATAATTATGGTCAAAAGTTAGGATGACTTTACATCATATCACATTTATATGAGAAGATTATTAAAATAAAACTAATCTTATGTTTTTAATACGATCTTGTACAATGACTAATACTTATGCCTTAAAGCTCATAATCGGGTGGTCTTTAACATAGAACTATATGATTAAGTTTTTAGCCCTCAAACTAATTACTCTAGTTAAGAGACACATTTCACCAATTTGCAAGGGATATACGCTATGTCTCACATAAACCTAGATCACTAAGGTTTCATTTAGCTTTAGCTAGCGAGCTCTCAAAAGAAATCAAGAATCCAAATCTATATATAATCCAAAAGCCATGGACCCCTTTATAAAGCAAGGCCCCATAAGCTACCCCTAGCACCATAACCTAATTTCCTAAGATGTCCCTAGGCCTAAAACCTATTCAGTACATCATCATGGCTGGAAGATCCACTCAATACCAACCCTAACGGCCCATTTTGTTCAAGGTTGGAACCTTATATGTCTTAATACTACAAGGGATATAAATATTAATATATAATTCCTAACATAACATGCAATGTGATAGCACATCAAGATTTTGAGAAGTTGAGAGCATGCTTTGAAAGGAGCATTAGTCATACCATTCCTCGATAAACGGAGATATGCCACATCCTAAGGGCCACAAACCACCCCCATTAGTTGGGATGAAACTCCCTAAAACTAAGATGGATACACTAGTCTATTTTATTTATTTCATGCTCAACTGGTATGGCATTACTTCTCATCATTTCTTAAATGAAATTTTGTGGAATCCTTATTCTTACTACTCTAGACATTATTTGGTAGTTGATCAATAATTCAATTTTGACCAAGTTTTAACCTAGTTTTATACTTATAAAAACTAGGAACCAATTATAGTGTGCCATTTGTGCATCTTCTTCCATACCTTTCTAATCCATGTGCATTGCCAAAAGAGATAAAAAGAATCATGTCTTTCAACCTTGCATAAAGAATAATGTCCTACAATAAGCATCAACATACTATGCCTATGAGTATGGGAAATTTCCAAATAAGTAGCTTACAAAAAAGAATATTAAACTTACAAAAAGCTATGGTATTCCATGTTGCTAAGATTTAAACTTTTGCAATTTCTCACATAGATAAGTTTTACCTACATTGTAAATAGTATTAGTGGAGGAAAAGTAGAAAGGAACTTAATAATGATGGAGATCACACAATAGTTATCCCAAAGTGAGCCACCAAGAACACTCACAACAAGTTATGATCCAAGACTGAGGCACCAACTAAGAGCGACTGAATAATGACTTTAGTACACAATGTGGGGTTCCAATAGTAAGAGACTAAAATGGTAGAAAGAAATCAATAATATGCCAGAATCATGGATGCTTGAGTCCTATACATAGACTGGATATGCTTCAAAGACAATACAAAACAAGACTCCTCAAGTATAAATCAAGGGATAAATAGATAACTCCCCACATGTGTGGTAGCTCACCAATGTCCATGATAGTCTAAGTAACAGTTTCTCAAAATTCCAAGAATACTCTCACATAATTCTAAACCATGAATACTCACAATAAGTTGGACCCAAGAGTGAAGAACCAACCAAGAGTGAGTAAACAAATGATTTGAGCACACAATGTGCCATGATCCAAAATTTTTTTCCTTTGTCTATGTTGCAAGTGAGATTATACTAAAGATGAGGAGACCCAAGAGTACAAGACTCAAGAGGATAAGGTATAACAAGAGAGTCTCCAATGAAACCACAACAGCACTTTATACAACACCATACACACACCCTCTTGATACTCAATAAATGCTATGGTAACAAGAGATTGCAATGTTAGAAAGTAGTCAAGAAGATGCTAGAACCATGGATGCTTGAGTTCTATACATAGACTAGATTTTTCTCAAAGACAACAAGACCCCTCGAGTAGGAAGCATGGGATAAGGAAATAACTCCCCATATGTGGTCGCTCATTATCAATGCCCACAATAGTCTAAGTAAGATTTTCTCAAAGCTCCAAGAAGACCATCAAATAGTTCTAGATCATGGACACTCACAATAAGCTCAGGATCCGTGTGAGTAAATGATGATTTTAGCACACAATGTGTAGGGTGCTAGACTACAATGGAATGAGGCTTGAGAGGACCAAACTCAAGAGGATGAGACGAATAAGAGGTTCATGAGAGAAACCACAATAGCACTTTATAGAGTTGCATACATACTTCTTATGCACCCTATTGAGAATCAATAAGTTCTACAATAACAAGGGATTAAAATGGTACAAAGAGGTTAATAAGATGTTAGACCCATGGATGCTCAAGTCCTATACTTAAACTAGATGTCCCTTCAAGAAAACACAAAGAAGACTCCTCAAGTACAAAGCAAGGGATAAATAAACAACTTCCCACATGTGGTAGCTCACCAATGTCCATGATAGTCAAAGTGAGACTTTCTCAAAGCTCCAAGAAGACCGTCCAATAGTTCTAGACCATTGGTATCACTATACCACTACAATGCTCATCCTTCATCACCAATGCTAGGACAAGAGTATGGTAGTCTTTTCCTTTAGTGGAAATTTTTATTGTGGCATAGTGCAAAATCATAGATGTTTCTACAATAGTATGGTAGTCTTTTCCTTTAGTAGAAATTTTTATTGTGGCATAGTGCAAAATTATAGATGTTTCTACAAAGTCCATCATCTCTTCAAGTTCGTTCATGGGTAACAAAAATTAGATTTGCCATGGATTATATGTGAATTTATATTTACACATCTCTCTCCCCCATGAATTTGGTTGGATAATTATGTATTAGAAGAGGAAAAAACATTTGGATTGATGGACAAGGGGGCTAGGGTTTTGGTGGAGCAACTAGATCTGAGAGGCATGGGTTTAGAGTTTTGGTGGAAGCAAGGCTTTAGGATAGGGTTAGCATTTTAGGGGCTAAGGGGTTAACTTCTTACAGTTTGGTGGCATTTGGTGGCATGAGGAATAGGGGCATTAAGACTCAGGGGAATCGATCTTCTTAGGTGGGGAGTTAACTTTGATGGAGTGTGCACACACATACATCGACACATACACACTCACACATACACAGAGCAATGCCCTTTAATAGCCTCTCTTTAATCCCCTCAAATATCTTGTGATGGTGTTCCAATTACTTTCCACTTCTATGGAGGTTCATGGATGACTCCTCAATCCTTCTCTTCTTTTCTCAAAAGCTATGCTACCCTTGCTACATTCAAGGTCCTATGGTCTTATTCTAAGATAGATTATTGGGGAGAGCGAGGGCGAGAGCTATCAATACTTCTTTTTGAAATTTAGGTTTAGGGAGCCTTGGTAAGTCTAAGGAGATTCAAATTATATGTAAGCTACTGGAGAGATTGAATTGTATTACAAATACATAAATGGAGTGTAGTGGTTCTCAATCTAGCAAAATTTGGATAGTAGTATAAGGCCTAACATGGACGTCTAATACCATATTAGAAGTGGGTGCAACAATGAAAGTGTAGAAGATTGTTGTAATGGACTACGTAATAGCATTCCTTATCATAGCATTAGCATAGCAAGTAGGCTTGCCAAATACCATGGAATCCTTTGCTTAGAAGCTATATTCAAGTGTAGAGTGATATGTATGTTACAACTTGTGATATTACACATGTGCTCCTATATGTGCATTCTCTTCATATCATAGGCAGACACTTCATTAACATTGAGTCCGTTGTGCTCATATGGTGGTTTTGCATTAAATGTTGTTGGATGCAAAAATTATCTAAGAAAGTGAGATTGAAGGTGTCATTATTCCAGCCTCTTTGACCCACTCATCAATCATGAATTATATGAAACAAAAGTCATATGATATCTTTCATGTATGCACAACCATAGCTATGTCAACTACATGTGACCCATCTCTAAAGGGAATTCAAGAGATGGTTCACATTGGCCTTGCAATATTTACTTCTTTAATAGAGAAACCTACAGAGGTTTCACAATTGTCTAGACATTGTTTTCATAGAGGGGTGTGTGGTTGGCTTGTCCTACCAAGAAATCATCTAAACCTATTGACATTTGGATTTTTTGGATTCTTTGTCTTGGATGTACAACAGAGTTTACATGTAATACATGCAGAGTTTGAATCATTGAGCTTTGTCTTTATCTTGTGTAAAGATTTTGGCAAACTTGGCACAAGGTTTCATGATTGATTCATGATGTATGGACATATCTTGAAGAGAAGTTGATTTCTAGCATTCTTGGGATTCATTAGAATCTCTTGCCTATTCTTTTTCTTCTCTTATGTCTCCTATTATCTACTTCCTTCTCTCTCAAATACCTGGTGGATACGACCTTTTGACTAAAACCCCTTCTACAATGTTGCATGAGCTCTTTTAAAGTATAGTCTGATGGTTTTCCCATCGTGACTCCAAGCAAATGGAGCTTCCATTACTTAGGTAAGTATTTCACCTCTGTTTATATACATAAAGGGCAAGCAGAATATTGTGGCCCCCACAACTCTCCTATATTCAAGGGAGGATTGGCCCCAAGATGTGTCGTCTTGATTTGTAAGGCATAATGAAATATAGTTCGCTCTTTGTATCTTTTCTTATCTAGGAGATTTATTATTTTCTCACACAACCTTTCTTGAAGATAGGCACTCTAACTTATGACAAAAGAACCTCTTTCACTCAACATAGATCAACAATTTGGCAGACAAGTACCATGCATCTAAAAGATTTTCTTTGATACCATGCTTCATCCATATGCAATGTCATGCCCTAGTGTCCTCAAAGGTTTTTGACCAATTGTTATCCACGTGTTTTGCATAGACATTCTTTTCATGCTTTCCCCTAGCATATTGTAGAATAATTGAGGAGACAGAACTGCGCTAACCCGTGCTTTCGCTCCTTTAGATATTGAACATAACCTAAATGATGCACTTCAATGCATAGTCATCTATTTTTCATGAAATAAAACTTGGCATTTCAACCTCAAGGCCCATTGATTCATTATGTCGCCTTCTTTATGTTATATGATATTTTTCCATAGAACCATCCCCTAAACGGGCACTTTAATATGCAATGCATGTAGGCTGAAACTAAACCTCATGCCCCATAGCCCACCATACATTTGAGTGTATTTTACTATGTTTTTCTATTTTTATAGATTTAAAAATCATTTTTTCTTATTTTTGTGCTATTTTTCTCAATTATTTCTACTATAAATACTCATTATTTTGTACTTTTTTATTACACACCAACAAATACTAACAATGGCAATCATCATATACTATTTCATCTACATATAATATTTCTTTCTACTATTTTTTAAAATTATTATCAAAACTACTTATTTTTGCGTGTTTTTCAATTTTGGATAATTACTTTCTCATTAATGTGATATCAGATTGTGCATTTTCTTTATGACCAAATTTAAACACGTCACATGCTATGCTGATATCAAATTTCATGCCATAGGCACATCATTTCTATGATTGAACATAAAAATGAACCAACTTTTCATGAAAAACAAGACTTATTGAGATTTATCGTCTTTTATATTTTTATAGTTGCATATATAGACAATAAATTGGTCTAAATTTAGGGTCTACTCAGTGTTGGTCATGGCATCTTAGCATTAGTCTCATCTCATCTTCATCTACCGGTCTGCCATCTCTCATCTCAACCTTCTCTTGATGATTCCCACAAGAATAACCCACAGGAGAAGAGACAGAGAGGAGAGAGAAAGTGTAGAAATGGGTATTTTTTATCAAGCCACCATTTGTGGAGCCGGATGCAAGGATGGAGAGTGAAAAAATGAGGAAGAATCATGCTGTCGTCAGTTGGAATGGGTATTTTGATGCTCCATATATCTCTCACCCCCCTTCTTCCCCTTCACATCAATCCACCTCCCCCCCACTTACTCCAAACCCCTTTCCCATTTGGCCATTTCTATGCTTTCCGCTACTAGGGCACCAATAACTTCCACATTTGACATCAAAATTGCGATTTGAAAAATTTTGAATGTTTGTCTTAGACTCCTGCATTGCTTGGCACTTGTAGTTGTTGGTTTCGCTACTCCAAAAATTTTATAAAAATTCAAATCCACTACGGTGTCGTGATGCTGCATGTCTACCACTGTAAACATGAGGGCCGAATTTTGTGCCAAGATTTTGGACTCTTAAGTCAGTGTCATTATCTGTTTATTTTTCGTTGCGTGTTTCTCCTGTGTTTGCATTTGCATGACGCACAAGCACATGTAGTTAGGCTAGGCACAAATTCCTCAATGCATTCATATTTTTTGTGTGGAACATCGCTTGATTTGATTGCAAATCATGGACTCAAATTTGCAAACTGCATGAGTGAAGGCCACAAAGTTCTTTTCCAAAGCATGATCTTTGATAGGGAATATTGCATGGAGAAACAAATTCATATGAAGAAATCCGATTTTGAAAACTCATAAGAGTCATGCATGTCAAGTGTTCAAGCCTACAAGAAGCATATGAAGAGTTTGATAAGCTGACAAGACGAAGCATTGCAAGCATTGCATCAAAGGGCATAATGATCATGATCATTGAATTGGTTATATATATACTCACTTGGTCACAATTTATGAGATGCAAAAAGAATCCAAGGAAGAGAGTGATCCATTTAATTTATACAATTTCCCATCTTGACTATGCCAAATGATGATTCTACTCATCCAGTTTCTGATTTGACTAGACATAATATTGAGGGCCAAATTTGTTGACCAACAACAGATTTGTCAATCGTCCAATGATCTTTTATTCCTTTCACGATTAAAGAAAAGTGTGATCACAAGAAAAGATCATGCGAATGTTTCAAATCAACTCTAAGCTAACTATGCAAATGGAAGAGCACGAGAACTAAAGATTATGACTTTGGAAGAGAGGAGGAGCATGTCAAGGTGGCCTATGTTGATGAATAAGAACGTAATCTTTGACATATACGAGGGAAAATTTATGAATGCTTTTTGCTTTCAATTTGGAGCCGAATGATAAATTGGTGGAAGCTTTTCTGAAGCTTTTGTAAGCTGCAGCTTTTGTTGCTGATGTGGCAAAGATCGATGGTGTTGATTATTTAAGAGGGTGGAGTATGTTGATGGTGGAGGGGGGAGACGACGAAGTGAGAGGGTAGGAATAAAGCTATTGCAGAGGGAATGAATGAAGAAGACAAAGAGGTGGTACGCAGAACGACACAAAGAAGCCGAAGGGTGGGTAAGCACAACCGAAAGATGAATAATGAAGCTCACAAACGAATCCGACAACGAAGAATGCAGTAAAGAAGGATGGCAATGCAAAAAGGTGACGATGGTAGAAACAAGAGGAAGGTGGAAAAGGAATCGGACAGAGCGGAGCAGAAAAAAAAACGAGGAAGGTAATGAGATGTTTACTTTTTATTGTGATTGCTATACCGACTACCATCGAAGGACATTCAACAGTCAACTTTTGATTTTTCGTGTGATGTTGATCTCACTGACTGACTTCAACAAATATTTGGCCAAAAAGGAGGCAACATAGATTAGGTATGAATTGACAAACTGGCCTATATGTTTAATAACTTCACAGTGTTCAGGGTGACGAGAAAGCGGTGACAAAAGAGCAAATCGCGGCATCAAAGAGCTCGGAGAAGCACACGGAAGGGGTCTCATAGTCAAGGCCATTGTAATGGCAAAGAAGAAGGCTTAGTCGACAGCAAGTCGAGGGAGAGAAGTCGCAGAGAAGAGCATCCACAAGGGAGGAGGGTGACGGAGGACGAGGACGAGATGAAGATGACAATATTGAAGCTAGGGAGATTGGATTCTATGTGATGCTACTGTGATGAAGGAGTGCCAAGAGCGGAAGCCAGAGAAGGCTGGCAGAATTAGTAAGATGACGGCAATATTGGTCAATGAAGGGCCGAGCTGTGTGTCTGCTAACTAATGGTTGTTGCTATGCCTTTGGTGTGAGCTGACATTACTATTTATAGCCATGGTGTACTTTGGTATAAATTTTCTCATCCACGACCATGAAAATGGTATAGCCTTCGATAAATGGTGCCCTTCCACTCGTTGAGGATTTTGTCAGAGTGATAAATTCCACAGTGTGTTACCTTGAATGTAACAACACTTGAACTAATAGTCCTGCAGATGAAGAGAAATGAGGAAAAGAGATCAGTGCTTACATGCGCAGCGTATCCAAGAATGGAGACCATGGCCATGATCAATGGTCATGAAGTAATTGTCCTCTATGGCTTATTTTGCTCATTAAGACATCCACAATTTTGTCAAAAAGTAACTTGGCTTTTCTATAAAAGCTCAAGCAAAACATCACTTACCAGATCTTCATGGCCACAAGGATTGACAACAAGAATAAGGCATCAACAAGTTCATTTTCATTCACCAAAGCATGCTTTGATCAAAGCATAACAATTTGTTCCCACATACTCATCGCATGTCAACTTACAATTGTGTAAACCTCTATCCATACTTTCTCTATAAAACCTCTTCTCTTCTTCATTTTGTGAGTGGATCTCTTACCTCGGATGATTACTTCTTTGTATCTTGTTCCCAAATACAAAGCAAGTTTGAAACGTATCCTTGAACACTAATGTATTTGAATCTTCTACTCCATCTAAATGCCTTAAAATTGAGTTTCCTTTATCATCCTCTCCTCCCATCTTGCTAAGCGTCCCTATGGTGAGCGATGTCACGAACTCCGCAAGCGAATTTTGTGTGACACTTGGTGATCCGGATGTGAAAGCGTCACTTCTGATTGTCGAGATGGGAGACTCTTCGAATACTCCACCCAATTTATCATCAAGTGCTTCTTCCTTTTCGACTGATGAGATGAAGAATTTATTGCAAACTCTTTCTTCAGCCATTATAATGCTGAATCAGCAGATGCAGTTATCTATGCAGCAACAACAACAGCTACGCCAACAATAATTGGATCAACAATGAATGCTACATCAAGAACAAGATCATACACATGGAGCAACCAAAGCAATTGAGGCTGTGGTAAGTGAACACAAATTATTTGATGGTGGAATGTTTCATCTTATATTAAAACATTTGAAAGCTACATGTGCTTCTTTGGAGTTCCTACCAATTGGAGCAACTATTTCTTATGATTCACCATGCGTGCTTTGTGGGTTAGAGTGTCTTATTTATTTGTGCAAGATTAAAATTGGAACGTCTTGAAGAAGGCACTCAAAGATTAATATTTCCTAAAGGATTATGATATTACTACTCAAAAGACATTCAGAGAGTGGGTCTATCAGCCCAACAAAGGACTTGTTGCTTCTGAGTTATTGTAGGAATTTGAAGATCATTACAACCGGTTGGATGCACTTGAGCAAAGAGCCCTAAACTCGGAGAAGGTGGAGTTATTCTTGCAGGTGTCTGCTCCTGCACTACAAGACGAGTTGGGAGAGCTTCTTGAATATCATATGCAGCCTATGGGATTGAAGATGGATTGGCAAGATGTTGTTGATGCGGTTTCCACATTCACAAAGAGGTGGAGATGGAAGGCTCGCGTACAAAATGATATGCAAACACCTCTAACGATGTCTTCTCCGACCTCCACTTCTCCTACTGCTCCTTCCATGTCTTCTCCTACCTCTCATCCCATGTCTGTGCCTACTTCTATGCGTATGCCTATGCCTATTCCTATGGTAGTTGTTAGATCATTTCCTAAACCAACTGTCGAAGACATGGTGGAAGAAATTTCAAGGAACTTGAAAGATCTGCAAATAAAAATGGCCAAAAGAGATCTACAGCCACTTAACCCAGTCCCAAATTCTGTTCCATCCTCTTATGCTCCTATGAATTCTTCCAGAAACAATCGTGTTCGCTGTTGCATATGGTGCGATAATCTAGACCATGAGTGTAAGGACTGTCAAGACTATGAAGAGGCGAAAAGACTGAAGTTGGTGGTTTGGTAGGACAAGATGATATGTCTTGGAGATACAAAGAAACCACTTAAAATAATTTTTGACAAAGGAGGTATGAAGAAATTATTGGAGGAATCTCTCTTATGTTCTTCTTATGTGAAGCAAGAGGCGGCAAGAGAAACTGCTGCTTATGGTCTTCAATTGGCGCAATTACTGAAAGATAAGTCTCCTTTATGGTCATATGCACTGCATGCAGAACAGAAAGGTAAAGCTTCATCATCTAAACTTTCATTCATAGGAGATGCCATTAGAAAAGGGACTAGATGGAATGATCACGTAGATGTCTTCTCTATCTATGCTTATATTGTAAAATCTAAAGAATTTGAAGCACTTGTTGAAGAAAAGCTCAAAAGAGATAATGAACAATCTGAAGGATAAAAAAGGGCAACTAGGAGAACTGAACCAGTTCTTCAACCTTCTTCTTCAAGACTGGAGCACAGTATGGCCAATGTACAAAAGTATAAGAAGATCAAAAGGCCCCGAAGACAAAGGATTTGAAGCCGAAGAAGCAACTTGGACTCAAGCTACTATCCGACATTGAGACATCCACAGACTTGAAAAATGTACTTGAGGATGGAATTCTTAATTGCAAAATCAAATTTACACTTGGAGAAGTTTTGGGGATTTCAAAAAGGGAGTTTCATGATGTTATTATTGACATCATAAAAAAAGCACCAAATTATTGAAGAGCCAACACAGGATATGATCCATCGAGAGGCTTTAGCTATTGCCAAGGCTATTATCTATGGATGACAGATTGAGGAGGTTGATTGTGAAGAAGAGACCATTGAGGAGCCTATAGATGGAGCTCTATGTATGCAGTCTAAAAAGTCTCTTCATCCTTTACTACATCTCGTACAGTATTATGAGAGCAATGATGCACCTAGATTGGTGCCTCGTAGCCATTTTTCTCGAAGTCACTAGGGGCTTGTGCGACTACAGAAACTATCATCAAGCTTGGTGAGACTGAGACTCCTTGTGTTGCTCTTTTGGATCATGGTTTCGAGATTAATGTAATAGTGCGAGGTTTATATGAAACTAGTAGATGGCCAGTTGATGTTGATCATGGTTGGTGCATGCGTGTGGCCAACAACCCTGTAGGAGAGTTGTATGCTACTTGTCCAAATTTGAAGATTGCTATTGGAGATGTGGGTGAGTCTTCTCATTTCTTTGTTCAAAAATATTGTTTCTATACTATTATTTTGGGGCAGTCATTTATTGTTGAGTCTCGGATGGAGACTAAGGTTTTGGATGATGGGTCTGTTTATGCACAGATCCGAAGCAAGGATAGGAAGAGAGCTATCTAGTTCATGACTGTTTGCATCAATCATCAGAGGAAGAAGGATCATTTGAGGGATTCCCCTCTTCTAGTAGGAGAATTGGATTTTCGCTATGTACCACTGTCTTGCCAAATGATGGTGGTACGAGTCAGAGAAAGCTCTCGCCTCCTGGTAGTGGTAGTTTTTCCTCATGTGTTTATGGTGTATCCACTGAAAGTACTTTGTGTTTTCAGCATATTTCTGATATGCCTAGAGCTACCAAGACGTATGTAAAAAGAAAAGAAAAAGAATTGAGGATTGCAGGTGTTTTGTAGAAAGAAGACCGGATAGATTGTCTCTATGATGGTCTTTCATGCTCAAATACCATGGAAGAACTTTTGGTATTACTACATGCTAACAATCAAGAGTTGACATATGTCTTACAGATTCATTCTCTGGCGATGTATTGTGAGATTGTGTATTTCATGCTTCAAAAGAATTTGGGTGCTGAGGATTCTTAGCAAAAAGCATTCCTTGTTGACATATTTCAGTAAAAAGATTTGGGTGTTGCTGTTTATACACAGCAAAATTTGTGTTTATCAGGGTATTTTCATCAAGGGGTGAAATCTACAGGTTGTCGCAATGAAGCCAGAGTTCAGAGAAAATATAAGACTGTTCACAAAAAAGTTAGACCAGTTGCAGGACTGCTGCCTTTGGATAGTGATGAGATGATTAGGAGAGCTGCTATGCAACCTCCTTTGCAAGATCCTACAGGTATCGCAAACATAAGTTTTCAATTGAGACATTGAAAGAGATGAAGAATTGGACTGAAGATTTTCTATTTCCTAAAGAGGTAAGATGTTTTGAAGAGATGTTATGCACACATGAAAAAGCTTTTGCTTTCTTTCCATATGAGATTGGATGCGTTGATCCTAGGGTTGTGACACCTATGGTTATTTTTACCATTCTGCATGTCCCTTGGAATCTATGGCCTATTAGTGTGTCGAGGGCTCACTTGCCCAACTTGATAGAGCCTTTGAATGAGTGGATCACGATAGGAATTTTAAATCATCTTCAGCTCCATATTCCAACAGATGGTTCACAATTCCTAAGAAGAATGGAACAACCAAATTCATATAGGACTTATAGCCAGTAAACAAGGTCACTACTCGAAATGTTGGTGCAGGACCTATTGTGGATGTGTTCGCTGAAGCTTTTGCTGGACGTTGTCGGAGTGCGTAGGGTTGAAGGTCACCACAGGGGTTTGGCAAGAAAACTTGACAAGATAGATGGAGATATGTCTTCATGAGATGGGGGTTCAAGAGCTTAGACTCCGGAGATGATAGAGATAAGAGAAGGGTTTAAGGTAGATTCAGGGAAAGGAGTAGAGGGAAGAGAAGGGGTTGGAAGAAATTGAAGACGTTGAAGAATACTCCCAAAAAAAATTTAGAAAATATAGAAGAATACTAACAAAGATGAAGCATGTCAGTTTATTCGAGCATTATGAGAAGATAAAACTCTAATAGACAAAACCATGTATAAAATATTACCTTCCTCTATGGTGCTCAGATCGCCAATTTGATGCCTCTATTCGCTCCGAAAGGGGTGTTAAATACCAGAACACCTGGCCAGAATTCTGCCATATCACTCCTTCTTCATCTTTCACTCTGGAGCGTTGTTCACTGCCTGAAAACAACGATCGGGCGTTGCGCGATTTTGTCAATCTCTCTTTTCACATAAAATCCTCTCAATTTGGCTGAAACCTGCATGCTTTCTTTTACATGTCATCCTAATCTAGAAGTTGTCTATAGTTTTATGGATTTTAAAAAAAGATAATATCTAGAATATCAAAAATTGGTTAAAACTTGTCCAAAAATCTAATATTTTTGAACCATGGACACTAACACTAATGTCTAAAATGGCATTGACTCTCTAAATCAATAAGAATGCCACGCTCTAGATTTTTTTACATGGTGTGCACGTAGCGGCAAGACATTCACCCCCTCCTAACCTGCACATCCTGTGGCATGTGCCAAAGTCTTACGGATCTGTAGTGTCAGAAGAAGTATCTTTTGCCATGTCAATGTCTTCATCTTCTGTCTCTTCTTCTTCTTCTATGTCTTTCTACTCTGGAATTATATCCAAGTTTTCTAACTCACATGTTGAACTTTCTCTTCATTTGAAGAGCTTGATTCTTTTTTTTGCTATGGATATCTTTATGTTGGTCCCATCTAATTCAGCCAATGAATGTGCGGCATCAGCCAATGAATATGCGGCATTGTCATGAACGAGCTTTACCACATATGGGCCAAACCAACACTTTACCATTGTCCTAGAAGTACTATACTGATTGTCTAGGCTGCCGTCATAGACAAGCACCCAGTCATTTTCTTGAATTGCTCTTGGATGAAGTCGATGTTGCTTATCAAATCTTCTTTTGTTCTTTAGTCTTACTCTCTTTAGCTTCTCAATAGCTGCTTGAATATCTTCAGGCCTTCTTTCTAGCTGCCATGTGCACAAAGTCAGCAACTCTTCTCTATTGATGCCTTCCTCCTAAGGTAGAAGACTCTATGTGAGAATAGATTCTTCAATTGGCATAATTGGTTGTTGTCCATGCATAAGTTCAATTGGCATATAGCCAGTCACTGTACTGTGAGTAGTCTGGTCAGCCCATAATGCAAAAGGTAGCATTTTAGGCCATTATTTGATCTTTCATCTACAAGACTTTGCTAGAGCTTTGAGAATAGTCTAGGGCCCTCTCTTACTTTTCCCATTCCCTTCAAGGTTGTAGGCTAATGTTAAAGCCAACTTAATATCCAATTGATCAAAGAAGTTGTGTGCCTCATTAGCATCCAACTCTTCTCTATCTACAATTACTTTACCCACACAACCATATCTACAAAACACTTCTTCAAGAAAAAAATGACAAATAGCTTGAGTGGATTTGGTTGGTAAGGCTTTGCCTTCAACTTGATTGGTTAGATCCTCTCTTGTAAGCACTAAATATTGCATTTCCATATTCGTGTCATAGGCATAGTTATAATATCAATAATCCATCTATAATGTATAGACAAAGGACAAGTTGGTTGTAACCCATCTCGATGCTTAACCATAGAATACATTTGACACACATAACAGATTTGTCAATCGTCCAATGATCTTCTATTCCTTTCACGATTAAAGAAAAGTGTGATCACAAGAAAAGATCATGCGAATGTTTCAAATCAACTCTAAGCTAACTATGCAAATGGAAGAGCACGAGAACTAAAGATTATGACTTTGGAAGAGAGGAGGAGCATGTCAAGGTGGCCTACGTTGATGAATAAGAACGTAATCTCTGACGTATACGAGGGAAAATTTATGAATGCTTTTTGCTTTCAATTTGGAGCCGAATGATAAATTGGTGGAAGCTTTTTCAAAGCTTTTGTAAGCTGCATCTTTTGTTGCTGCGGTGGCAAAGATCGATGGTGTTGATTATTTAAGAGGGTGGAGTATGTTGATGGTGGAGGGGGGAGACGGCGAAGTGAAAGGCGGGAATAAAGCTGTTGCAGAGGGAATGAATGAAGAAGACAAAGAGGTGGTACGCAGAACAACACAAAGAAGCCGAAGTGTGGGTAAGCACGGCCGAAAGATGAATGATGAAGCTCACAAACGAATCCGACAACGAAGAATGCAGTAGAGAAGGATGGCAATGCAAAAAGGTGACGCGGTAGAAACAAGAGGAAGGTGAAAAAGGAATCAGACAGAGTGGAGCAGAAAAAAAACGAGGAAGGCAATGAGATGTTTACTTCTAATCGTGATTGCTATACCGACTACCATCAAAGGAAATTCAATAGTCGACTTTTGATTTTTCGTGTGATGTTGATCTCACTGACTGACTTCAACAAATATCTGGCCAAAAAGGAGGAAACATAGATTAGGTATGAATTGACAAACTGGCCTATATGTTTAATAACTTCACAGTGTTCAGGGTGACGAGAAAGCGGTGACAACGGAGCGAATCACGGCATCAAAGAGCTCGGAGAAGCACATGGAAGGGGTCTCACAGTCAAGGCCATTGTAATGGCAAAGAAGAAGTCTCAGTCGACAGCAAGTTGAGGGAGAGAAGTCGCAGAAGAGAGCATCGACGAGGGAGGAGGGTGATGGAGGACGAGGACGAGATGAAGACGACGTTGAAGCTACGGAGATTAGATTCTATGTGATGCTATTGCGACGAAGGAGTGCCGAGAGCAGAAGCTAGAGAAGGCCGGCGGAATTAGTAAGATGACGGCAATATTGGTCAATGAAGGGCCGAGCTATGTGTCTGCTAATGGTCGTTGCTGTGCCTTTGGTGTGAGCTGATATTACTATTTATAGCCATGGTGTACTTTGGTATAAATTTTCTCATCCATGACCATGAAAATGGTATAACCTCTGATAAATGGTGCCCTTCCACTCGTTGCGGATTTGGTCAGAGTGATAAATTCCACATTGTGTTACCTTGAATGTAACAACACTTGAACCAATAGTCCTGCGAATGAAGAGAAATGAGGAAAAGAGATCAGTGCTTACATGCACAGCTATTCAAGAATGGAGACCACAGCCATGATCAATGGTCATGAATTAAATGTCCTGTATGGCTTATTTTGCTCATTAAGACATCGAAAATTTTGTCAAAAGGACACATGGCTTTTCTATAAAAGCTCAAGCAAAACATCACTTACCTATTTAGATCTTCATGGCCACAAGGATTGACAACAAGAATAAGGCATCAACAAGTTCATTTCATTCACCAAAGCATGCTTCAATCAAAGCATATCAATTTGTTCCCACATACTCATCGCATGTCAACTTACAATTGTGTAAACCTCTATCCATACTTTCTCTATAAAACCTCTTCTCTTCTTCATTTTGTGAGTGGATCTCTTACCTCGGATGATTACTTCTTTGTATCTTGTTCCCAAATACAAAGCAAGTTTGAAACGTATCCTTGAACACTAATGTATTTGAATCTTCTACTCCATCTAAATGCCTTAAAATTGAGTTTCCTTTATCATCCTCTCCTCCCATCTTGCTAAGCGTCCCTATGGTGAGCGATGTCACGAACTCCGCAAGCGAATTTTGTGTGACACTTGGTGATCCGGATGTGAAAGCGTCACTTCTGATTGTCGAGATGGGAGACTCTTCGAATACTCCACCCAATTTATCATCAAGTGCTTCTTCCTTTTCGACTGATGAGATGAAGAATTTATTGCAAACTCTTTCTTCAGCCATTATAATGCTGAATCAGCAGATGCAGTTATCTATGCAGCAACAACAACAGCTACGCCAACAATAATTGGATCAACAATGAATGCTACATCAAGAACAAGAGCATACACATGGAGCAACCAAAGAAAATGAGGCTGTGGTAAGTGAACACAAATTATTTGATGGACAGAATGTTTTGGCTTATCTTAAAACATTTGAAAGCCAAATGTGCTTCTTTGGAGTTCCTACCAACTGGAGCAACTATTTCTTATGACTTGTATGCCTGCTTTGCGGGTTAGAGTGACTAACTTATTTGTGCAAGATTAAAATTGGAATGTCTTCAAGAAGGCGCTCAAAGATGAATATTTCCTAGAGGATTATGGTATTACTACTCGGAAGACATTCAGAGAGTGGGTCTATCAGCCCAACAAAGGACTTGTTGCTTTCGAGTTATTGTGCTAATTTGAAGATTGTTACAACCAGTTGGATGCACTTTAGAAAAGAGCCCTAAACTTAGAGAAGGTGGAGTTATTCTTGCAGGTGTCTGCTCGTGCACTACAAGACGAGTTGGGAGAGCTTCTTGAAGACCGTATGCAGCCTATGGGATTGAAGATGGATTGGCAAGATGTTGTTAATGCAGTTTCCACATTCACAAAGAGGTGGAGATGGAAGACTCGCTTACAAAATGGTATGCAAACACCTCTAAGGATGTCTTCTCCGACCTCCACTTCTCCTACTGCTCCTTCCACTTCTTCTCCTACCTCTCATCCCATGTCTATGCCTACTTCTATGCCTATGTCTATGCCTATTCCTATGGTAGTTGTTAGACCATTTGCTAAACCAATTGTCGAAGACATGGTGGAAGAAATTTCAAAGAACTTGAAAGATCTGCAAATAAAAATGGCCAGAAGAGATCTACAGCCAAATAACCCAGTCCCAAATTCTGTTCCATCCTCTTCTGCTCCTATGAATTCTTCCAGAAACGATCGTGTTTGCTATTGCATATGGTACGATAATCTAGACCATGAGCATAAGGACTGTCAAGACTATGAAGAGGTGAAAAGATTGAAGTTGGTGGTTTGGTAGGACAGGATGATATGTCTTGGAGATACAGAGCTACCACTTAAAATAAATTTTGACAAAGGAGGTATGAAGAAATTATTGGAGGAATCTCTCTTACATTCTTCTTATGTGAAGCAAGAGGCGACAAGAGAAGCTGCTGCTTATGGTCTTCAACTGGAGCAATTACCGTAAGATAAGTCTCCTTTATGGTCATATGCACTGCATGTAGAAAAGAAAGGTAAAGCTTCATCATCTGAACTTTCATTCATAGGAGATGCCCTTAGAAAAGGGACTAGATGGAATGATCACGCATATGTCTTCTCTATCTATGCTTATATTGCAAAATCTCAAGAATTTGAAGCACTTGTTAAAGAAAAGCGCAAAAGAGATAATGATCAATCCGAAGGATAAAAAAGGGCAACTAGGAGAACTGAACCAGTTCTTCAACCTTCTTCTTCAAGACCAGAGCAAAGTATGGCCGATGTACAGAAACCAAAAGTACAAGAAGTTCAAAAGGCCCCGAAGACAAAGGATTCAAAGCCGAAGAAGCAACCTCGACTCAAGCTACTATCCGACATTGAGACATCCATAGACTTGAAAAATGTCCTTGAGGATAGAATTCTTAATTGCAAAATTAAATTTACAATTGGAGAAGTTTTGGGGATTTCAAAAAGGGAGTTTCATGATGTTATTATTGACATCATTAAAAAAGCACCAAATTATTGAAGAGCAAACACAAGATATGATCCATTGAGAGGCTTTAGCTATTGCCGAGGCTATTATCTATGGATTACAAATTGAGGAGGTTGATTGTGAAGAAGAGACCATTGAGGAGCCTACAGATGGAGCTCTATGTATGCAGTCTAAAAAGTCTCTCCATCCTTTACTGCAGCCCGTATAGTATTATGAGAGCGATGATGCGCCTAGATTAGTGCCTCGTAGCCATTTTTCTCGAAGTCACTAGGGGCTCGTGCGACTACAGAAACTGTCATCAAGCTTGGTGAGACTGAGACTCCTTGTGTTGCTCTTTTGGATCATGGTTGCGAGATTAATGTAATTGTGTGAGGTTTATATGAAACTGGTAGATGGCCATTTGATGTTGATCATGGTTGGTGCATGCGTGCGGCCAACAACCCTGCAAGAGAGTTGTATGCTACTTGTCCAAATATGAAGATTGCTATTGGAGATGTGGGTGAGTCTTATCATTTCTTCGTTCAAAACTATTGTTTCTATCCTATTATTTTGGGGCAGTCATTTATTGTTGAGTCTCGGATGGAGACTAAGGTTTTGGATGATGGGTCTACATATGTACGGATCCGAAGCAAGGATAGGAAGAGAGCTATCCAGTTCATGACTGTTTGCATCAATCATCAGAGGACTAAAGATTCTTTGAGGGATTCCCCTCTTCTAGCAGGAGAATTGGAATTTTGCTATGTACCACTATCTTGCCAAACGATGGTGGTACGAGTCAGAGAAAGTTATCGCCTCCTAGTAGCGGTAGTTTTTCCTCATGTGTTTATGGTGTATCCACTGAAAGTACTTTGTGTTTTTAGCATATTTCTGATATGCCTAGAGCTGCCAGAAATTATGTAAAAAGAAAAGAAAAATAATTGATGATTGCAAGTGTTTTGTAGGAAGAAGACCGGATAGATGGTCTCTATGATGGTCTTTCATGCTCAGATACCATGGAAGAACTTTTGGTATTACTACATGCTAACAATCAAGAGTTGACATATGTCTTACAGGTTCATTCTCTGGCGATGTATTGTGAGATTGCTGATTTCATGCTTCAAAAGAATTTGGGCGTTGAGGATTCTTAGCAAAAAGTATCCCTTACTAACATATTTCAACAAAAAGATTTGGGTGTTGCTGTTTATACACATCAAAATTTGTGTTTATTAGGGTATTTTCATCGAGGGGTGAAATCTACAGGTTGTAGCAATGAAGTCAGAGTTCAGACAAAATATAAGACTGTTCACAAAAAAGTTAGACCGGTTGCAAGACCGCTACCTTTGGACAGTGATGAGATGATTAGGAGAGCTGCTATGCAACCTCATTTGCAAGATCCTATAGGTATCGTAAACATAAGTTTTCAGTTGAGACATTGAAAGAGATGAAGAATATGACTGAAGATTTTCTATTTCCTAAAGAGGTAAGATGTTTTGAAGAGATGTTATGCAGACATGAAAAATCTTTTGCTTTCTTTCCATATGAGATTGGATGTGTTGATCCTAGGGTTGTTACACCTATGGTTATTTTTACCATTCTACATGTCCCTTGGAATCTACAGCGTATTAGTGTGCCAAGGGCTCACTTGCCCAACTTGGTAGAGCTTTTGAATGAGTGGATCATGATAGGAATTTTAAATCATCTTTAGCTCAATATTCCAACACATAGTTCACAATTCCTAAGAATAATGGGACAGCCAGATTCATATAGGACTTATAGCCAGTAAACAAGGTCACTACTCAAAAAGTTGGTGCTGGACCTATTGTGGATGTGTTCGGTGACGCTTTTGCTGGACATTGTCGGAGTGCATAGGGTTGAAGGTCACCACAGGGGTTTGGCAAGAAAACTGGACAAGATAGATGGAGATATGTCTTCATGAAATGGGGGTTCAAGAGCTTAGACTCAGGAGATGATAGAGATAAGAGAAGGGTTGAAGGTAGATTTAGGGAAAGGAGTAAAGGGAAGACAAGGGGTTGGAAGAAATAGAAGACATTGAAGAATACTCCAAATATATATATATATATATATATAGAAGAATACTAACAAAGATGAAGCCTATCAGTTTATTCCAGCATTATGAGAGGATAAAACTCTAATAGACAAAACCATGTATAAAATATTACCTTCCTCTATGCTGCTTAGATCGCCAATTTGATGCTTCCATTGGCTCTGAAAGGGGTGTTAAATACTAGGACACCTGGCTAGAATTCTCCCATATCACTCCTTCTTCATCTTCCACTTTGGAGTGCTGTTTATTGCCTAAAAACAACGATCGAGCGTCGCGCGATTTCGTCAATCTCTCTTTTTACATAAAATCCTCTCAATTTGGCTGAAAGCTGCATGCTTTCTTTTACATGTCATCCTAATCTAGAAGTTGTCTATAGTTCTATGGATTTTTACAAAAGATAATATCAAAAACATCAAAAATTGGTTAAAACTTGTCCAAAAATCTAATATTTTTGAACCATGGACACTAACACTAATGTCTAAAATGGCATTGACTCTCTAAATCAATAAGAAAGCCACACTTTAGATTTTTTTACATGGTGTGCACGTAGCGGCAAGACATTCACCCTCTCCTAACCTGCACATCCTGTGGCATGTGGCAAAGTCTTACGGACCTACAGTGTTAGAAGAAGTATCTTTTGCCATGTCAATGTCTTCATCTTCTGTCTCTTCTTCTTCTTCTATGTCTTTATGCTCTTGAATTATATCCAAGTTTTCTAACTCACATGTTGAACTTTCTCTTGATTTGAAGAGCTTGATTCTTTTTTCTGCTATGGATATCTTTATGTTGGTCCCATCTAATTCGGCCAATGAATATGTGGCATTGTCATGAACGACCTTTACCACATACGTACCAAACCAATACTTTACCATTGTCCTAGAAGTACTTTATTGATTGTCTAGGCTACCATTATAGACAAGGACCCAATCATTTTCTTGAATTGCTCTTGGATGAAGTCGATGTTGCTTATTAAATCTTCTTTTGTTCTTTAGTCTTACTCTCTTTAGCTTCTCAATAGCTGCTTGAATATCTTCGGGCCTTCTTTCTAGCTGCCATGTGCACAAAGTGAGCAACTCTTCTCTACTGATGCCTTCCTCCCAAGGTAGAAGACTCTATGTGAGAATAGATTCTTCAATTGGCATAATTGGTTGTTGTCCATGCATAAGTTCAACTGGCATATAGCCAGTCACTGTAATATGAGTAGTCCGGTCAGCCCATAATGCAAAAGGTAGCATTTTAGGCCATTCTTTGATCTTTCCTCTATAAGACTTTGCTACAGCTTTGAGAATAGGCTGGTGCCCTCTCTCACTTTTCCAATTGCCTTCATGGTTGTAGGCTGATGTTAAAGCCTACTTAATACCCAATTGAGCAAAGAAGTTGTGTGCCTCATTAGCATCCAACTCTCCTCTATCTACAATTACTTTACCCACACAACCATATCTACAAAACACTTCTTCAAGAAAAAAATGACAAATAGCTTGGGTGGATTTGGTTGGTAAGGCTTTGCCTTTAACTTGATTGGTTAGATCCTCTCTTGCAAGCACTAAATATTGCATTTCCATATTTGTGTAGTAGGCATAGTTATAATATCAATAACCCATCTATAATGTATAGATGAAGGATAAGTTGATTGTAACCCATCTCGATGCTTAACCATAGAATACATTTGAAACACATACCAGGTTTCAAAAAAATGTGCTATATCCTGATACATGTTTTGCCACCAATATTTTTCTTTGACTTTACTAAAGGTTCCCCATATGCCTCTATGGCCAGCCCACAAGCTTTCATGAAATTTCTTCATTACATGTTGTTGCAATCTTTTGTTACCTAGAACTCGGACAGACGCTCCATTCTTCTTCTTTGCGTGCTTCCATACATGTCCTTCTTTAAGAAAAATTCCATAAGCTTTTCTCTTGATATGCTTGAACTCCTCATCAGTCAAAGTCTCCTTCTTCTTCATTATGCTCAAATATTGGCCGATCTTCTTCATAGTCTTCTTCAAGGAAATGAACTAGAACTTGAGCAATGCAATGAGCATGCTAGCTTCTAGTTGACCACCCTCTTGTTTTCAGATTTGAACCAGTATATGCGGTAACTGAAAAGGTATTTTCAGAAGCCATGGAATGAAATTCAGCAAGTATAGATTCTTAAGCTTCATCTTCTTCCATCAACTCTTCTTCATTGTCATATCTTGCACGTGATAGCATGTTAGCAAGTGGATTCACCTTTCTTGCAATATGCTTTAAATCGGGATTGAGAGATTTAATATACGCAATCCATCTTAGCATAGCAATGTCGGGTGTAGAGTAGTTGAAAATCATGCCCAAGAGTGGAAGACAAGCAATTTCTACCACTACGGAAGCACCTATAAAGTATTCACGATCACTCTTTAATACGGTTACAACTCCTCAGAATTCCCTTATTACTTGTGCATACCTTCTTTGACATTCATTGAGAACTTTTGCTCCAAAACAAATTGCATACCTATTACCTTCAAGATCCTCTTGGCCAACAACCCATCCTATCCCAATGGGACTTGTATCCACAGTAAGGTGACCATTTGAATAATCAGCCCTTTTAAGAGTTGGGGCTGAAATTAATAGCTTCTTTAATTTACGCATAGTGAGAGTATGCTCATTACCCCAAGAGAATCTTTGTCCTTTTCTTAATAATTGATAAATATTCTTTGCTACATGAGCAAAATGTGGTATCCATATGAGATAGAATACGCATGCGCCAATAAATCTTCTTACTTCTAAAACGTTTGTGTATTTTCGTGCATATTGCTGATGGAATCTATCTTGATTGGCGAAGGTTTGCGTCCATAGGGGCCACATAGATGACAGACCACTAGGACTTCTTCTACTCCAAACATCAACTTAGCTCCAGAAAGAGTAAGATATACTTCTTCTAGCCTTGTTAAAATAATGTCACAATCATGAATATGGTTAACTACAAATGTCCTGCAACCATCTTCGTCAAGCTCCTCATTATTTCATTGAATTCATATTCCTTGATAGGTACATCATCAAGAAATGGAAGAGTAAATTGTGGAATAAAGTCCCTTAATACTTTATGCATGGCATTCATCATATGGGCTATGGATTTTATTGCATCTTGTAGTAGAGTGCACATGTAGACCAATCCAAGAGATGTCTTCATTGTGGTAATGTCTCGGATTTCTAATGAAATATGAAATTGGTCATATGTTGAATATAGGTCACCCATAGAATAAATTGCTCTACATGCAAAAGCTTCAGCAAATTCATTAACAATTGGACCCGAACTAACATTTCGGATTGTGACACAATTAACAGGTTGTAGATCTTGAATGAATTGTAAAGATCCATTTTTCTTGGGCATGATAAACCATCGGTTTGAGTAAGGTGCTGATGAAGGTTCTAAAATCTTCATTTTGATCTTCTCATTTAAAAGTTCCAATAATTTGGGCAAATGCGCCCTTGGAACAGGAATAGGCTTGAGGTTCCAAGGCACATGTGGGACCATAAAAATGACCATAGGAGCCACAATATTTGGATCCACACAACCTATTTCACTTGGTTGAAATGCAAAATATTTTCAATGTTTCATTAGCATTTGCATAAAAGAGTGTTTTTTAGTTGGCGAAAGAAAAGATTTTTCACCTATTGTGAGCTCTTTTATACTTTCAGATGTGAACTTGTGACCAATGTTGGAAGGATCACGAAGACTTGGCTGATAGGTTGCCCTATCGGCCACTCCTTTACTTTCAGGGAGGCAGTGGGACTGCCATAGGCTTGACTTTCTTATCCACCGTCTTGTATTTTGTCTCCACTTGCGCTTCAGCCTTGTTGAGTAAACCAATGTCTTTCTGCTCAACAAATTCTTGAATTGTTTGATAAAAATCCAATGTACATACTTCTATGGACTGATTTTCAGCCTGATTTTCTGTATGAGCAGCTGCATATATTTCAGCCAATGTGTCAGTTGTAATCAGTCTCAAAAAAATGCCTAAAATATCTTCATTTTCAACCATCATGTCATAAATTTTCAGCTCCCTTTTTACATGACATAAGTATTCTCTTTTAGTTTTGTTCATGGCTGAAAGAGACTTATAACAACCCATACTATTGGTTGTACATACATACATATTTACTAGAGACACAGTTTCTGTAGCATAAGGAGGTTTAATCTTTGTACATGACGCATTGCCATAGCCTCCTTTTATAACATTTCAGCCCAAAAAACCCTTGAATTCTCGAGCACACCGTGTAAAAAAATCTAGAGCATGGCAGATAATCACGTAGTCGATCTCTGTTTCAATGATGGTTAACACACACAGTAAGAAATTGGACAGCTCGTTCATTATGCTTATTTCGGATTCAAGCATAGGAAGAACCATCATTAAGAGCTTTTGTTTCCAAGCGGGCTTCAAAATTGTAAGGTTGCCCAATAATGATAGGGTAACTACAAGAGTCTTGAACAAAAAAGTGAAAATTGTCTTTTATGTCTCCAATAGTTACATGCACATTAGGACATGTAGCATATAACTCTCTAGAAGAGTTGTTTGCAGCTCTCATTCGCCAATCCGGATCAACATCTATGGGCCATCCACCACTTTCATAGAGATTCCTTGCCATGACGTTTATCTCCGAGCCATGGTGTAAGAGTGCAATACATAGTGTTTATTTTTCTCCAATTTTGACGACTATCTCCGTTGTTTCTCTTGCCCAATGCGTACAGGAGTAGTGACTGCTTGGAATGAACCGAGCATCTTCTTCCTCATGCATGTGCTGTAGATGGCATTCTTTTTTAGGGGTGGGTTGCCCAACTGGTTTGGGCCAGCTGATCATTACATTTTCAGCTTTCACTTCTTTAATTTTTACATTCATGCTTTCTTTATCTTCAGCTTCAATTGCTGTGATTAATTCTTTAACTGCTTCAAGATGAATTCCTTGTGAAGTCAGCTTCTCTTCATCCTACATAAAAACTCAAAGAACTTGCAAAAAAGCATGCACTGTTTCTTCAACTTCATCACTAACATATTGTCTTTTCCTTTTGATTACATTAATAATTCCATCATGGAATTCACGTTTGACAATTCCAAGAATTTTGCCTAAGATGAATTCAATTTTGATTCCCATAACTCATTTTTCTAGGACTCGTTTGAGATCGATTGCAGATTCTATGTGAGACTGCAATTTGTAGCCTAGCTACTTGCCTTTCTTCTTTTCTTTGATTTTCTTTGTTTGTGGTTTATCTTCTATCTCTTGATCTAGGGTTATATTTTCAGCAAGCTTTGGTTGTTCATGTGTTCTTTTAGTTACCCGTTTTGGAGGGCCAGAAGAGAAAGGCCATGGTTCCTCTTCTCTTCTTCTCTTTTCTTCAATCAAGACTTCTTTATGATTGACGTTAGCCAAATGTACACTGACTTGTGTTAGCCGAATCTTCTTTGGCTACTTTACCACGTTCCATTTGATCTAGTGCATGCATCCATAATTTAGATTGCACATTAGCTTTACATGCTTCAATTTGCACCCCATAGGTAGCTGCATCAATTGCTGCGTAGGCATTCTTTACAACTAAATCTTCTAATCTTCTCTTCATTCCACCATTGCCAAAATCTTGCTCTAGTGGAAGACCAGTTTCAGCTGCATGAATTTTTCTGTCTTTCCAAAAGACAAGCTTTTGTGCTTTAGCCTCACAGAAGGCAGAACACTCCCTCTTGTCATGTTGTTGGCTGTCACACAAAATACAACGCCTCTTAAATCCTTCTCTCATGGGTCTTTGAGTTGATGATCGACCGTGTTAACGATATTTTGAGAAGGCTGCAGAAAGCGCAAGTGCTGGATACTATTTTTTGGTGGATTACTATTTTGTGGAGCTTCATTGTATTACTTTGGGCACTTGTGTATTACTTTTTACTCATGGACATCATCAGACTATCATGGTTGTATTATTTTATGAGAGTCGGGCTCACTCCCATGCACATTGTATTTATCACCCGTAGTTGTATTTGTCGCACCCGCATGTGTTGCGTGGGTTGCGCACATGTAATTGTGATTAGAATAGTGTAGGCTTGGTCTATTTAGGCTAAGGTTCAAGCATGTTTCAAGGATTGACCGGCCTAAAGCCCACTATGTGGATAGGATGCCCAAAGAGGGTGCAAACCCTAATTCACAGTTGTGGAAACCCTAAACGCAAAAGGGGCGCAAACCCTAACCCTAATTCTATGTCTATATAAGGGTGGGAGGTCTCAGTTGTATTCACCCCCTTTGGCACATTCATGCTGCGGAAGCTCTGTTAGTGCAACCATTCAATCTTTCTATTCTATCATCTTGCTTCCATTGTGTTGAGAGTGACTGAGAGGGAGAGAGTGAGAGGTGTGTTGAGCGAGGGACTGAGGGAAGGTGAAGCTCTTCGTCGTCTTCTTGCTTTTTTCATCGTCTCTACTAGCTCTTCGACTCGTTGTTGTGCTTGGTGGTAGATGCGAAGGAGCGACGGCATCGGATCGTGTTGATCATGGTCATGGAACTATCTTTGAGCCTTTGAAAGGTAAGTTAGGTGAGTTCACTACAACTCGAGCTAGTCTTGTGTTCTTGCTTCCTTGGGTTGGAGAGGAGAATGCTTGGTTAGTTAGAGCGGAGCGTGAGAGACAAGGTGAGAGATTGTCACCAACGTGAGTTGCAGCTTCTGAAAGAATAGAAGTCTGTCCAAAGTCCCGACTGTTGGTGTGTTTGCCTCAACATTTTGGTTCCGTTGCCGGGACCTAGGATGGTGCAACCGCCGAGGTTCTCACACTCCCACCGTGTGGCGGAATAGGAGTCTTGTGCATGGGCGTGGATAGGAGTGATGTGGTTCCGATCATCCGCGTTTGTGGCTAGTTTCCGAAACCCATGCAGCTAGGTTAGGAAGGGCCAAATCGGAAGGAACTAGTTTGTTGGATTGAGATTGGAATAGGGTAGAATAGAAGAAAACACAAACCATAAACTCAAAAACACAAAAACACGAAACTCAAAACTCAAAACTCAAAACTCAAAGCGCTCTTCTTGTTGTTGGACATCTTGTGTGGAAACGTTGGGAGATGAGGGTTCATCGTTCTTGCTTTTGTCATTGGTTACATACATGTTTATAGTTGAGATCTAACCAAATATACTGCTTGCCTTTGTACTCGTCTTCTAAAGTTCTTTGCTTGTGAGGTAGAGGAAGGAGAAAGCAAAGAAGGCCAAGAAGAAGTAGATAGAATATTGTTGGGAAGAAGAAGAGATAGATGAAAAAAAGGGTGAAATAGAGAAAAAGGAAGGGCAAGAGGTAGTGAGGAAGAGAGCTAGAAGAAGAAGAGTAAGAAGAAGAGAAGAAGAATACAAGAAGAAGAAGAAGAAGAAGATGCAAGGAATGAGATAGAAGAACGATAGAAGAAGAAGATGCAAGGAATGAGATAGAAGAACGATAGAAGAAGAAGAAGAAGAGGAGGATAGAAAAACAAGAGAAGAAGAAAGTAAGAAGGAGTGAGGAAGAAGAATAAAAGAAGTGGAAGAAAGAGGGAAAGAAGGTGAGGTAGATGAAGGGAAAAAGAGGTGTAAGTAGAAGGTGAAGGGGATAGAAGAAGAGAAGTGTTCCAAGAGTAAGAAGAAGAAGGTGAATAAGAAGAATAAGAAGAAGGGGATAGAAGAAGATAAGAGTACGAAGAAGAGGAAGCGTAGGAGAATATGAGAAGTTGAGGAAGAAGGCTAGGAGAGAAGGGAAGTGGAAGCAGTTGAGAAGGAGGAGCGGATTAACGAGAATAAGTAGGGAAGTCGGCCAGAAGGGTTGGTAGGGGAATAGGAAAGAGAGAGAGAGATATATATATATATTTCTCTTTTTTTTTCTCACCCTTGCTCTAACACATCAACTCGCACCACCTCACTTACTCGCACCACCATCCTTGAACCGCCTAGGGTTTGCACAATCTTACAACTCGCACCACCTCATTTGCACTAGGTCATTCGCATTCGCACCACCTAGGTCATTCGCATTCGCACCACCTAGGTCACACTCATTCGCACCACCTCATTTGCATTCGCACCACCTAGGTCACACTCATTCGCACCACCTAGGTCATGCTCATTCGCACCACCTCATTCGCATTCGCACCACCTCATTCGCACCACCTAGGTCATACTCATTCGCACCACCTCATTCGCACCACCTAGGTCATACTCATTTGCTAGGTCATTTGCATCACCTCATTCGCATTCGCACCACCTCATTCGCACCACCTAGGTCATACTCATTCGCTAGGTCATACTCATTCGCACCACCTCATTCGCACCACCTAGGTCATACTCATTCGCACCACCTCATTCGCACCACCTAGGTCATACTCATTCGCGCCACCTCATTCGCACCACCTAGAGTCATTCGCACCACCTAGGTCATACTCATTCGTGCCACCTCATTCGCACCACCTAGGTCATACTCATTCGCACCACCTAGGTCATTCGCATTCGCACCACCTCATTCGCACCACCTCATTCGCACCACCTAGGTCATACTCATTCGCACCACCTAGGTCATTCGCATTCGCACCACCTCATTCGCACCACCTAGGTCATACTCATTCACACCACCTCATTCGCACCACCTAGGTCACACTCATTTGCACCACCTAGGTCATTCGCATTGGCACCACCTCATTCGCACCATCTAGGTCACACTCATTCGCACCACCTCATTCTCATTCACACCACCTCATTCGCACCACCTAGGTCATACTCATTCACACCACCTCATTCGCACCACCTAGGTCATACTCATTCGCACCCACCTAGCACCTTATTCACTCGCACCACCTCTTATCACTCACTAGTACCACCCCAACCCTAATCCCTCACAAACCCTAATTATCACTTGCACCAATCACCCCTCACTCATACTCCTCTCTCACTAATCCCCCACTTATTTCTCCACACTCATCTCTCACTCATCCCTACTCACTCATTCTCTCTTAACTCTCACTGACATTCCCACCCATAGTCTCTTAACCTATGCCTTAAACTTCACTCCTACTTGTTTTACTCACATTCTAAATTGGAACCTCTTGCTTTAAGTATTGGTATCAAGTGCCGTCCTTACTTGCCATATTGTCATCATGACCTAGTTGTGATACTTGACGGAATTGCTTGTCCCCATGCACATTGTATTTGAAAGGAAGAAAGCTTGATTTCATACTTCGAGTGTTTTTCTTTAAAAATGGAAACGATGAAGAGAATGTGTGTATTTGACCAATATTGAGAGAACCCTTCAGGTACTTTTCACTCCCACTCAACAACTCAACAAAACAACCAATTCGGACGTTCTAAAACATTTGAACCATCATTCATTGAGGACCATTGCTAAGACCTAGGTTAACCTCTCATTGATTTAGTTGTAGGTGATCCTCTCTCCTCCTAGGGAGCGGAGCCCTAGCCCCGAGAATCTTACTGTCCCAACAACCTTCACAATGGATGAAGCAACATTTTTGGACTCTCTTCCACAAGTTGTCCGAGAGTTCTTGGATAGCTACCAAATAGCTGCACGCTTTGATCGTGCTCGACTCTCCCCAGCAGACCTTGAGGAAAAACTCATGATCCTCAAAGACCAAGGAACTAGTACTTTTAGCAAGATCCTCCAACACACCATGGACACAAAGCAAGAACTTTTGAACATGAAAACCGAACTGGATGGGATCAAGCACATATTGCTGAATGCTGGAATATCAGGATCATCCACTAATACTTTAACGGACCTCGTCCAATGCAGGCTCTTTGATCATACCGACTTGCTCACTGTGGGAGCTCACATGGCTCAAACAATGCTTACTGGGATGGGTAATACACCTGCCCAACGAGACCAAGCCAAAGTTCCCCTAGTGGCCAAGCAAATTGATAAGTATCATGCTGGCAACGACCCATACAGCTTCATAGAGCAATTTGAGCAAGTTTGCGAGGCCAATAACCTTATAGGCGATGCCAAGCAGGCTCTAGCCTTTGGGCTTTGCATGGGCGAGAAGGGTCGTACTTGGTTTACTGGCCTCGATCCAGCTGAGAAGGCTTCCTTCGCAGCTCTTAAGACTCTCTTCATAAAGTGATTTGCCGAGGCAGGCTACGGGGACAATTTAATTGTCCAACTCATGAATATTGAACAACACGACGAAGAGAGCATGAGAGACTATGTGTCTCGATTAAAAGGCCTCTACAAGAGAATCCCACTAGCTGAAAATCCAGCTATTAAAGCAGTCACGAAGGCTTTCATCAAGGGTATCTGTGATGAAAATATCTATGAGGCACTGGCTAGCAATTCCGTGCTAGATCGAGCAAATATCAATGGAGTCTTAGATGAAGCAATCCGCATAGAAGACCTACACAAGGAGAGAACTCGCGACAAGAAAGGAAAAAGCCTAGAATCTGAATCCCAATCTAGTAGAGGCAAACTTGAGATAGGAAACACCCAGACTCAGCATCTCATGGCTGATGTGATGAAACAACAGCAAGAGCTCTTAAAAATGATTGACTCATTCAGGCAGCCTCGACCGTACTGACAAAACGTGCATTGCATACATTGCAGCGGTGATCACTTGCCATCCGAATGCTCTCGACAGAGTAGGACCTGCACAAATTGTGGGGGGTTTGGTCACGAAGCTTCTACTTGTAGAGCACCTAGGCGGCTTCCCTATGTTGCACCCTACGCAAATCGTGGGTTTCCATACCCCATACCTCAGCAGATGGCTCTTCCTGCTCCTCCTGACCATAGACCTGTAGTTCCTCGAGCTGACATTAACCCATCCAGCATCCCACGGCCTCCGGGCCCTATCATAACTCACCCACCTAGTGATCCCCCTGTCCACTATGTTGACGAGCCCGTTGAGGATGATGATTATACCAACCCATTTGTCTCTTATGACGAAGAAGGAAATGTGGTGCTCATGGACTATAGACCAATCCTGATCATGATGTTGGGACGGGGTCGAGGGCGTGGCTTGATACAACCCCGCGAGACTCTTGCCTGCTGGACTTGTGGCCAACCTGGTCACATCTCCACACGTTGCCCGCAAATACAAGAACAATCAAAGGAGAATGAATCTGATCAAAGGTGTCCTCAGTGTGGAATCACTCACATGTATTCCGATTGCGCGAAGCGGAAAGCTAGCTCTAGCAAAGCTATTGTTCCCACTGTTCCCTTGACTCTCTTTGTAGTAGAAATGTTGAAATATGAGGATGTGATTCCCATTCCGATTAATGCCATTACCCGAGCACAAGCTAAGCAGGGTGGTGTCAGTATCCCTGGCCCATCTCTAGCTACTGGCTCTATCATTGGAAAGAAGAATGCAAAGAAGAAAACTAAGCGTGCTGCTCTCAAACTCAAGAGTGACGGGGTGACTTCAGTTCGCGCAGTTGCCTCGAGTGCTGAGCAAGCCACGTCTGCTCCACACACAGAAATGGTTGCTTCAGCCAAAGTAGGTGAATACCTCGATCCTGAGCATCAACTTAAGTTGATTAGCAAAGTAAAGAATTGGGTGGAAGAGGCTCAAGCTGAGATTAGGGCTAAAGAAGCCAAGGATAATTTGCAACCACATGGCATCAATAGCATACTTCCCTTGGCCTCAACAGTTGGCCCTAACACCTTTGGACGACCCGCTACTGACCTTGGTGCACAACCACTTGCCCAAGGTCAGCCAAGGAAGTTACAGTATCAGGAAGTAGGCCCTGGGTTGCTAGCTGCCTTAGCCTCTACCAGTGTTTCCATCCCATTGGGCATGCTCTTCAAGAACAATCCTACCATTTGGACAACATTCAAGACTTGGATTGATGGAAGCACCGAGACCCAGCCTATTGAGGATGACCCCCAACATCCATTGCCTCGCTCCCCTCCTAACCCCGTCCTCGGAGCTCTTGGAGTTGCTACGTTCTGGGAGGGTGTTGAACAACATGCAATACTCCCTGTGGAAGCACTTGGTGATTCCACGAGAAGAGGCATTATCGATACTGGAGCTGGTGTCAGCATCGTGAATCAAGCAGTACTTAAGACGTGGGGCAACCCTCCAATTGAGCCTGTCCACTTTAATCTCACCGTCGCCGATGGTTCTAAGGTCCGACCCTTGGGCGTGTTGAAGGACTGGCCGGTGAAGATCGCTGGTGTTAAGTTCTATGTCACATTTGTAGTCATGAAAGGCGTTGACTATGACCTATTGCTTGGCCGACCCTGGATGCGTAATGCACGACTCATTGAAGATTGGGGAAATGGTCTAGTCTTTTTAGGAAATCGTACTGAGGCTGTACGCATTGAAATGGATAGCTGGAAGATTACCTCAATCGACCTAGATGCTATCTCCAGCCTGTTGCATGGTGACACCATCTGTCACCCAACCCAGAAGCCCTTAAACAAATATATTCCATGTCCGAAAGATGAGCAGGACTGGCTTCATATTCTTGCTACCTTGGAGTTGCCCTTCACGGAAGAAGGCAAGTACAAAGAAGCTAACGAACGTTTGAGTCGACATAGACTTAAGGAAGCCCCTGTAAACAAGCTCGATATTCCTGATGAACTTCCTTCTATGCCATTGTTGATGATGCATGTTGGACCATCATGCACATCTAAGCCAAAAGGTTTCCGTGTACCTATTGATCGCCTTGAGCTCCGTAAACTCCTCTTCTCATCGAGACCAGCCTTCAAGAATGTGGCTGAGGCTAACCTGCTGATCTTTGAAGAGCTTTTAACGTGTCCCATATGGCATTGGACTGAACTTCATCAAGTTTTGTTCGATTATCATAATAACCTTTTTGTCTCCATGATGCCTCCGGATGACTCGGACACAGAAGAGGATGGTGACTTTGAAGATGACCCGACTGAGTATGCAAGTGATACCGATTTTGATGTAGACTATGACTCTGATGATGTTCCTGTCAGTGCGGTCATGGTGGCTGAACAAACCTGGTATGAGCAACTTGAGCAGAAGGCAGATGCTCATAAGTTGGCTTCATCTAGCACCACACAGAATTCCTCTTCATTTTTTAATGTACGAGCTGTTTCCATTTCTTTACTTGACCCTGAGGATGACCTTGTCATTCCCCCGGCTTTCCTTCAAATCCAGTTGACTGCTGCCAAGCAGGTCACTATTGACGCTCTCATTGATGAAGGTTCTGACTTCAACACCCTTCCATATAACCTCTGGATGGATTTGGGCCAACCCACCTTGACACCCACTCACACTAAGCTTAACCCCTATGGTGGCCAACCTTACTCGCTCTTGGGTAAATGTAAGATTTTGCTTACTATTGCAACTGAGAGCATCCCTCTTCTTTTTTATGTTCTTCCGAACCGCGAAGATGTGGGCAAGGAACTTCTCTTGGGCCGACCTTTCAAGTTTCAGGTTCCATGCACTGTCAACTATGTTGATCAGCGTATTACATTTCAATTTCCAGGTGCCCATGTAGTTTTTGCTTTCAGTAAAGGGGATCTTTCTGTGGGGCCAACGCCAATTCCTCTTCCCACCCCTTCTCAGTCTGGTAGTTCCTTATTTCATCAGTTGATGCAAGCCCACCATCACCATGCTACTCCTGTTAGTCGCGCCTCAAAACCCACACCTATGAAGTTTCCTCACTTCCAGTGGCGACCTCGCCTTCCCTCACCACCTCCATTTCCACCTTCACCACCCTCAAAGCCGTTGCATCGGCAACCGAGTCGACGTCGTCCAACTCCTCCAAAGCCCACAATTTCCTTGTGTTGGGTGGCACGTGCTCTCTTGGAGGCTCAGGGCTATTACCAGGGTAACACCTACATTTGGATTCCCAAACGATCTAACTTCTCATCTATCCCTTTTTCTTGGGCTTCGTCCACCGTTCCTCCAGGCTGCTCGAAGCGCCGAATGTCTTATCCGTGGGTTTCTCATTCCTTCCTACCTCCAGTCACCCCGTCTCATGACGAGCCAGAGTCTACGTCCCATTCCGCTTCCCTTAACCAACCACCTCCTAATAAGAAGTCATTTCCACTACCTTCCTCTATCTCCTCATCTCCATCTTTCGATCTGAAACCCCCTCCTGACCCTCTTCTCACACCTTCCCTTGGGCCCTCAGCTTCCTCTCAAGCATCCTCCTCTTCCAATCTCTCTCGGCCAGTCCACCAGTTGGATCAGGCAGCCCAAGCTAAACTCCAACATGAACGTGGGGACCCGGTTCCACCTCATCTTTAGATTAGTTCCACTGCTCGTGATGATCCCCCTTCTGGTCTAAAACCTCTGCTCATTTGCCACTCTCTTAGTGGCATGGCTGCAGACTTGGCCACGAAGGACAACTCCTCCGATGCTAGTTGGTTACTCCAATTCGATTCTATGTTTACCACCTTTGCGAAATTGTTTGCTATGATTGACCTTGGCCTTGTCGACAATGAGGCACTTGAACTTGCTACTCGATGGAATCCCACGTGGGAGGAGCATGAACATCTCTTCGGCAAAAGTCTCTTGGTGCAGGCTGAGTACGTCAAGACTCTTCCTCAGAAGCGTCTCCAGTCCTCTCGATTAATCTCTTCTTATGCTCCAGTGACCAAATGTGTTGATTCCGCCGAGCTTGCAGCTCTTACCACCAAACAAACCACTTCTAGTCTTTTCTTACGCCTCTGGTATAACCATCGGCTTGAGATTGCTCAAGCTGGCAGTCGTCTGATGACCACTACCGAGCAACGGCGCGCCATTAGTAACCTTCGGTCTGATCCTACATATCATTCTCTTGTTTCACTCCATGCCATTATTTTGGCTCGTGACCTAGAAGTGCCTTCCAATTTGCAACACCATCCCCTGTTTAATAAAATTCTAACGGCGGAAGAACTACATGTGGCTAGTCGCTTTGCTGGTCCATGTCTCCTCACAGATATTACCACTTATTTGTGTGGTTTGGCTATGCGCCCATTTGACCTTGATACATTTGTGGAATTGGAGTATAACCCCAACTTTTACGCTTGGTGAAAGTCCATCCTTCCTTCATTTTCCCCGTCCACCTAGTTATCTTTCCATTTTCTTTGTCCATACTTCATCTTCTTTTTCTTTTTCCTTTTTGTATTGCCCTGTCATCTTTTCCGTCCTTTATCACTTACCCCTGCAAGCTAGGAAGCTTGCTAGGTCTTTTTGTTGCAGGAGGGCAATTGGCAATCCATTGGCAATCCATTTTGGCATTATTTTTATAAAAAGGCAAAGGTATAGTTTGACTTTTATATTTTGTGTGATGGTTAGCTAGAAATTTCTCAAGATGTGGTCTTATTTGACTTTTATATTTTGTGTGATGGTTAGCTAGAAATTTCTCAAGATGTGGTCTTATTTGACTTTTATATTTTGTGTGATGGTTAGTTAGAAATTTCTCAAGATGTGGTCTTATCTTTTGATTAAGCAGATGACAGGTTCACAGTTTGAAATGTCTACAATGTCGACATTGGTGGCTGTCAAGGATCATCATTATGAGGACAGGGGAGTATTCACTATGGAGCAATGCAAGGAGTTTGGTCTAGAGACCAGCATATGGAGTTTTGGGACCTTGAAGTTTCGTCAACTTACCAACTTGGAGAATATTGTCAACATGTATCCTAAAATTGGGGAGTTGGTGGCTAAATGTGGGCTAACCGACTATATTAGAGCAACCAATGGGCCTATTCACTTTGCCAATTGCTACAACTTTGTTCAGAACTACAATCCTAAGACTAAAACAAGCAGGATGAGCTACTAGGATGAAAAAGAGCAAAAAGTTAGGGAGGTAGCACTTACTTCTAAGCTGATAGAACAAGCCTTAGGTCTTTGTCAAGGGTCAAGAGGGCATGGTAAAGCTAGTAAAACTCATCTATTGGATCAAAGGTGGGAGGGTAAGCCTAATGTTACTACTAGTGGTCTATTGTTCTCTGCCATTGAGGAGTTGGATCTTAGAGCCACTGCACAGGTGTTTCACCATTTGTTTACCTACAACAAAACCAGCACTCGTGCAGGGAGAATACCCAAGGGCTTCATGGAAGATATCTTATCAGACAGGATACTTGATGAGGATTTAAATAAGTTTTGGATGGATCAGATTTGTAAATCCCTTGCCAAGGCACATGAGACTCTTCCTAAAACTCCTGAAGGGAGACTCACCACTACTAAGGCCAAGATATGCATGATAAATTATGGTGGTGCACTCAGTAAGGTCATCATCACAGCCTTGGGACTCTCCGACCCCTTTCAGGTGACACCCGCAGTTGCTGAGATGGGTCAACTGAAGGAAAAACGACCAAGGGAGGAACAAGAGCCAAGTGTTGAGAGTTCACTAAAGAAGATGGGTCAAAAAAAGAGTAAGAAAGGAAAATTTAAGACAGAGCACCACGTAGCGAATCTATTTTGTATCAGTTTGATGCTTCCTTTGGTTGTTATGTGCAGATATGTTCGTGGGTTTGACGGCTGAATCGCCCTATCCTGTGGTCGCCAATGAGAGCGGAATTTTTATGCCGAGAAGTGCTTAAAAATAGCTAAAAATTACGAATATCAAGGGAAAAATATTCAATGTTGAAGCCGGCGACTCGATCTAGGACGATTTTAAGTGTCAAAGTGCTCTAAGGACGGTCGTGCAACACTTGCGGATTTTTAGTAATTTTTATGTGTGCTTGGGCAAGTGATGAAAGTTGCCGGTCAGTTCATGGTCTCAAGACGGTCGCGCATAAATTTTCAGAATGTGATTTGGACACCATATGCGAGAAAGGCCCAAAAAAGGGCAAAAAATGAAAGGGTGGTGAAGGAGGGTGGCCAAGGAGGGGGTCAAAGGGGGTGCCTCTTGGGACCCCCCCACCCCTAAAAAATCAAAACGAAGAGGAGGAGGGCGGCGTGCAGACAGCATACGGAAAAAACGGACCCCCCCCCATGGATGGAATTTTTTGTTGAGAGCAAGCCATATCAATGGCAAGGCAAGGCTAATCCACTCCTCCGCTCCGCATCGCCTCCTCTCGCGTGTCAAATAGTGGGCTATAGAGAGAGGATAGAAATCAGTCTTTCTCTCTCCTCCCTCTCTCTCCTCTAAGGGCAGATTCATGTGGTGAAGAAGAAGAAGAAGAATGGATGACGAATGCTTGTCCATTGAAGACCGGATTGCTTCGTGGTTCAAGAGGAATGAAGATTGCTGATTGTGGATTGTCATGAGAATTAATGGCTACTGGAAATCAGTCCCGAGACATAGCAAATAAAAACTCCCAACCCGCAAAGAACGGTAATTTCATTTTTTAAAAAGGAAATTGATGTTGTATGCAATTTGCTTCATGAATACTTCTTCCCATGGGATGATTATGCATCATAATGTTGTTTGATATGAGTTTGATTAGTTTATGCTCAGAAAATCAGAAAATTATAAGTGTTGTGGCTGAAATTAATGGTGTAAAACCCGTAAAACACTCGAAATATGGGAAAATTGGGTGTTTTCGATATATAAATGGAAAATATAATAAGACACACCAACTAAATTTGTGTTTTTGCTGCAAATAAACCTAAGGGCCACATCCCACAACTCATTTTGTGTTTTCAGTTATTTAATATTGCAAAAAATACAAGAAAAATAGGGAAAATTGGAAAAAATAAGGGAAAAATCAATTTTGAGTGCTGAAAATTAAGGAAAAATAAGAAACATGTTTATGAATGGTTTTGGGGTCTGAAGGATGAGGATTTGCCGCAGTTCAGCCCCACATTTTTGTTTTAGTGTGGTTTTCTTTGCATTTATACACAAAAAAATGGAAAATGAACCCTAAGCCGATCAATAATGCACAACCTAAGTGGGTGAGGGGGTAGAGTGTATAAAAGGTGTTTAAATGCTGAATGAAATGATGAAAAGCTTGCTGGTTTTTATGCATACCATTTAGGTTGGTCGATAATTAAAGATTAAGAACTTAGTAGCACGAGGGTTTCTCGGTGCTAGGTTCATGCAACACCGCATACGAGCAATAGTCAAAATCATTGAAAGAAATGCTTTTCCACATAAGCACAATGCTGATTTCTCTTTGTTTGAGCACATGGACATTCACAATTTGCATGAAGCATAAAATGATAAAAGGTATCAGACAATACCTCCTGGATGCATAGCACCTGTATTCTCGAGATCATGACCAACGTTGAGTGAGTGAGGTTGTCCAAGCTGTAGGCTAGGCGTTGGGTCTAAGGGGAAAGAAAGTGAGGTATGGTACATTCCTGGATACGAATAATCGGTACCTTGAGAGAACTATGTACGAAGTGTTATATATGTTTAGCGACACATCGAGGGGCCAATCCCCAAGGTGTAGGAGAGTTGCAGTGAGGTAGCGGCAGTCAGCCGTGGGAGGACCTCATATGTTTGTACTTCGTGCTATTTGGCAATGTGTTGGGACTCCCTCTGAGGAGTGTTAATTGGGTTAGAGTTGGACTACGATACGTGATACAAACGCAAGATGTTTAGGAAGATGATGTATGTGTCATCCACTCTCCTGGCCGCGAGGCCGTGGGGTTGTTGAGCGCATGGTAGAAGTCCGGCTAGTGCGTGAGCCAGTGTCGGCCCGTTTTAGGTCCCATCATTTGATTATCATAGTTACAAATAGAGGAAGTGATGATGGCCGTATGTGTAAACCATTTATGGACCTATTTGTATTTTAATGGAGCGTCCAGGGGTCCCAATAAGAAATGGAGCATTGGGGTAGTCATTAAGGATCCCTGGCATAGAGTCACGATGAGATTAGCTACCTACCTTAGGGTAGGATTTACTAGCAACATGGCAAAATATAAAGCTCTCATAATGGGACTGAACGTTACTAAAAGAGAGGCGATATTCTCCAATTAGTAAAGGGGGATTCCTAGTTAATATTGAATCAACTCAATGGGATATCATTAGTACGCAATCCCATCCCTTGTATGTATTATGATGTTGCTATAGACCGGAGGGATGGATTGTAATAAAATAAAACTCATACCTTTAGTTACAGAATTAGCTTAATTAGAGTTGGAGTACAAAGACAAGAGGGTGTCAATGTAATAGATATTTTAGTCTTTTTCTAAATTTCTCCATTTCTTGCAAAAGAATGGTAACTTCAAATATAGATGTCTCTTGATACAATGATGAAAGGGCTTCTACATAGTAAATTGTTAAATCATTTAAAGCAAAGCTTGCAATGTAAAGAAAATGCTAGAGATGTGTATTTTTAATATATGATTGACATGTATGTTTTTTGGGATTTCATTAGAGAATAATATTTTTTTGTGGATTGCATCTTCTTATCGGTTTGATGACTTGTCTTTTAAGATAAGGTTTGCTAAATTGGAAAGAGATGGTTTCCTTATCCAAGATAACTTCGTTGATTCGTAAAAGGAATAACCATAATGGTTGTTTGGATTGATGCTATAAAAAATGAATGTCATCTTAGATGATGATGATAGGTTAATTGCTTGATTATGTGTTTGCACAAAATTTCTTGTGCCCTCATGGGCAGATTTATAGTTATGCACTGAACCTCTCCTAAGGTTAGCAGTGGGAGCACATCACCAAGGCACTATTTCACTAAGTTGGAGGTTAAGACTCACCCCAGATGTGAGAGGTCTCTCCATAGGGAGGGCGTTAGGCTAGGAGGCCACAAGGATACTAGGGGGCTCTAGTCATAAATCCCTTGGGTCTAGCCTAACCCTTACAAGCCCAAGATGGACTTCATGGAAGGCCGTGATGCTAGATAAGGGTGGATCGGTGGAGCCTATGTCTAAGATTTGAACATGAGTCTTGGATCGAGGGATGGAATGTCGCGTTGGCATTGCACTTTGGAGAAGGTAAAGAATAAAATTATATTCTTTTGCAAGCACTTTCAAAGGATGGTTTGACATTATCTTTGTGTGAGACAAAATTATGTGAAGGAACTAGTATTAATAGTATATTAAAAATGTTATCTTTACATGTCAAACATAAATGTGTTAGGATAATTAGATAATTAAAATACACCCTCAAGAAAAGTGGAAGGACAAGATCCTGGACGAATTCGTCTTATGGATGGGTGGTCTTTTCAATCACTGCATGCACACAATGTACCAAGGCATACCAAGAAATACGTAACAATATTTCTACCATGCACCCCATCTCATCCTCTTAGATGCATAGATGGGCTACTATGTTTTTGGAGATAAAAATCATTGTTGCTCCATTATCAAAAAGTAATAATGAATTCTAGTCCCTCATCTTTCCCAATGCTCTACAATACTCAATAGTATCATCATTAGGTTGATCATAAACTATATCAAGCATCAAACAAATAGATATTTGGGCCTTTTGCCCCTCAACTCTCCCTTATTTTCAACTTTTGTAGCTTGGTGTCTATTGGAAAAATTATTTGCTATGTGCCCCTTCTATAAACATACAAAACATCTATTTGCATCTATTAATTCTCTATGTTGTGCAACCAATTTCCAAGTCTCCTCTTGCTATCTTTTCTTTTCGCAGCCTTATTTTCATATCTAGCCTTTTTCTTAGCTGTAGGAACTTTTTTGATGGATTCTCATCTTGCAAGGTTGAATCTTTTCCTTATAACAAAGCATTGTTTATACTCGTTGTCTCTATGAGTTGTGACGTGCTTGTCCTGGTGGGATTTATGTAAAAATTTCTAATTTTTTTAGGTAAAGCACATCAATACTTCTCAATTTTCTCAGGAAGAGGAATGAGAGGATATGAAGTAACACGTAGCAATACATCCCATAATGTCTAATTATATTACTCTTACTTTTTTCATTGTGATTCATCCAACTTACTCTAAGAAGTTCTAACATCCACTTCAAAGATGCTCATGAATTGGAAGCAAATCTTTGCTTTAATTGTATCCATGTTGATGGTGCTTTACCTTGCATTAGAAATGTGGACCTCCAATGCAATGCATTTCCCTTCAAAAAGATGGCTTTCTATCTAATATTAGAAGATTCAGTGAGGTTTCCTCTCAAGTACTTTGTATAAAAATTTTCAATGAAAGTTGATGCTTTCATTGTGAGTTGCACACCAATTAAGGCCTAAAACACTACCCCTTTACCACTCTCATCATAGTCCTTTATTTGCCCTTTTGGAGTCAAGTTATCATACATTGGCAACTTCAAAAAGGGGACATTTGTTGTATTTGCAAATTAACTAGCACCATATGAAGCATTTCCATATTTGCATGTATGCATTGTTGTCCAAAATCTATCTCATTTTAAAAACTAAGATGACCTTGTATTTGGATGTCTTGCCCTATTGGCACTAGGTATTGTTTTTTCTCATCACCAACTTTTGTGTGACTTGAGGTTGTGTTGACTATTCTTTGGAAGCTTCTTCATGTCCCAAAGCTTGAGGGGACAACATTTTTTTTTTACCCTTGTTTTTCTTCTTTGAAAATTTTGAAATTTTTATGAATCATGGATCCTTGGCCAACTTGGCAAAGATGTTCTTCATCTCCTTGCTGGCTACATCACCATATTGTGGCCTAGAGAAACCCAGTTCTTGGTCAACACCCACATTTTGTGCTTTCTACCCAAGCAATGTGCCTTGTCCAAGATGAGGCATTGCATTCTCCCCTTCATTATGTCTTCAATCATCAAGAGAAATGGTAGTTATAAATGACCAGTATTCCTTGGAAAAAAAATTTCTCTTGATTTTACAACAATCTAGGTGTCTCAATTTGGGTCTTAAATATCTTGCATGGGGGCCACAATAATTTAGAAAGGGCTATCTTTGGGATTAGCTATAAATTAATACCTTTAGGTACTATATTGAGTATTTGGATCCTCAATAAGTGGGCACAAATCCAATGGTGGTCGTGGAAACCCTAATGGATACTGCAAATTGGGGTTTCAATAGAAATTTCTTCAATTTCTCTTAACGGATGGCTTCAATATGCTAATAATTGATGAGAGAATGCCAAAGGAAGAGAGAAAAAATCAAGCAAAAGGAATATCATTTGAATGGTATCTTTGATGGAAATTTGATGGTGCCAATAACTCCGAAAGTGGGTAAGACTCTAGAGTAAGTACTCTAGTGAAGGAAATATGATGCCCTTATGTTGTTGCATTACGCAATGAGTTGTTTCCTCTTTCAGAGCTCACTTGATGGTACCTCCTTCCTCCCTTGGTCTTTGAACACTCAAATAACCCTCACTGAGCTCCTAAACAACCTTCTCTTGGCTTGCGTGGGTAATTTCGACAAGACCTAGCCTGTTCTACTAATTTGCAATCTTCTAACTGTAATTTCTAGCTTTAATTAATTAAATTGCAAAATTAAAATTATTCTAATTGGATTTTAGTAATTGTAATTTCTATCTTTGATTAATTAATTTTTAGCATTTTAATTCTAAAATTTCATTAACTATACATTTGATCGTACCCAAGAACTTTCTAGTACCCATTCAGAAATAAGGTACTAGTCCCCATGGGACATTTAATGGTCTCAATATTAATTCACATTGAATTAACATTATTTATTAATTAATATCTAGTTCTAGAATGTCACCACTAGACATCTTATTGGCCCAGTTAATGGCCTAGATCCCAAATTGATACTAAGTATGCACAAGTACCTACCCTGGTGCATAACTTTGTACAAGCCTTTCCAATGTCACCCACCACTATTCCCTTTGGTCACTTAAGCCATGAGCATGACTTAACTGACTTACGCTCCACATGTGTACCTCACATACACATAGCTTAACAATACCAAACCCAAGCACTAAAAATACACATCCTTGTGAGAGGCTCTTAGAGTGTCAAGAAGCCTAGTAGCTACAATATGATAAGCACAAATCAAATGCCAACTCTTTGGTAGCTTGCTACCAAATGTATAATAAATCAAGTGTGTTGTATTATCTTGCTAAGCAAGGTGATTTCCTCATGTATACTAGGCATGCTTGCACTGTGGACCTTGATGAGAAGTCTTCACCTTAATGAAGATAAGATGAACAACATTTTTGAACTACCATAAATATAATCAACAACGTGTAATATGAGCTAGATTCTAGCACCTTGAATATGCCCTCCAAGCTATGCAACTTTGACTATGTCCTTCAATTGCAGGTTTTGAGCTCTAATATATTCGAGCCATTTAAATTTGGTGAGGTTTCTAGTCCGTAAGAGACCTCGAGAACCTTGGTTCTGATGCACCGCCATTGCAAGATCCCTCATTGAACATATACAAGGAGGACACCCTCTATATGGCAGCTATCTTTATAGGATAGGGGAGTGACCTCAAGCAAGAGGCTCTACAACAAGATCTCTCATTTCGATCTTTATGTGTTTGTCGTCTCACATCACCTACCTCTAATTACATGCAACTTCTATAGCCACATGAGAAACTCTTACATGTATTAGGTAACGCAAAATAATTTGAAAACACAGCTTGATTTTGTACTTCTCTTCACATATCTTAACAAGCAAAAGTAAACCACGTAACACAAATCAACTTCTAAGAGTAACTTTTCAAAGAGGCACCACCTTGTCACTACACCATTGTAATAGCATTTTCCAACCCTCAACAAGCAATGCTAACAAAAGATTAGTTTTGCAAATCAAGCATTGATAGTATGAAGATTTAGGCTCGTGTGAATCTGCTCTAAACGAATGTTGGCACGAGTCAAGACAAGAAGTTCGGCTCTTTTCATTCTGGAATCTGGATCCTCGAAGGAGGGGGAGGAGGCCCGGGGGATAATCCAATGAGCAGGGCACCGGCTTGCAGCCTTGTCTTACTCTCTTTGGGGCAAGCATAATCATGAGACTTGGATTACTAAGAGCGTCTATAAAAGGCGAGCAAATATAGTAGGGATCGCCAAAAGGCATTCACGCAGGGTCTCCCCCCTGAGGTCCCCTCTCTCTCTCTGTCCCCCCTCCCCGCTTCACTACGCAACGATGATAAATACTCCAGCTGGACCTGCAGCTCAGCGCCGGCAACGGGGCAGGTCGCAGTTGGTGCCTACATTGTTGTTCTTTTGGATAATTCTACATCATCTCCATACAAGTAGCACCAGGGCGCAGAATGACGCGATACTTTGCAGCTCAACATTTACACGCCTCTGGATGACGGCTATGCCGATGTAGGGATAGTGTCCTGGATCTCTCTGTTGGCGTCGTCCTTGCTGGGGCAGGACACGCCAGGATTCTTTTATGGCGCGGGTGCCAGCCGCCACGGTCGAGTCGGCTTGCCAGATGGTGGAGAACGGTTACCAATCCATTCCGGCCACAGTCACCGCCTATGGTTCCACCGTGAACTGGAACTTGCAGGTACTATATGTACCAACGTATACATATAATGTCCATAGCACCCACTCGCACATAGTATACATATAATGTCCATCATGATCATCTACAACTTACCCATGTATCTATTCTGTGCTAATTTGAACGTCTTCATAACAGGTTCAAGCAATTGGAGGTTGTGATGCATCAACTTACTCTCCTATTGGTGTAGAGATGGTTTTGACAGACGATACAGGCCGCACTAATGTTGTAAGCTAACATCACATTCTCTAATCGAAATACTTTATTCAATAATACTGCGCTAGATTTGAATGCTCAAAATAATTGCAATACGTTAGAATGTTTGAGTATGATGAGTTCAGATTCTTTGCATTCTGACGGATTTCATCCATCTATTGTTAATGGACTCAAATATTTAGATCATATGTGATGATAACACATGGACGTTTGGTTGTTCCCTATACAACATTGGAGATGATGTCAACTCCATCTACGAGCAACCTCCATACCACTCAAGTGTTGCCATCCACAATATCGATTCTGACACTAGTACTACTCCCATGAATCGAAGTACACAACTCGCTAGGGGTGGTCTATCCAACATGGATAGCGTCTTACCTTTCTGTATTCTTGAAGGTTATCTTAAAGCCTATCCAAATTCGAATCTAGCTTGTTATTTCTAATCACAAGATTGTGTTCATATTGCTAGAAAAAAGAAAAGCAAATGCATTTTGATAGACATGCTTTTGTGCAACTATTATACAAATATAAAGATATACATCCCGTTCAATATAGTCAAGATAGCTCATGGTGTCTTCCAATGGAGGAGCAATTCATGACAGTCGTTTTCTGAGCTCCAAAATATATTATATCATGCGAAAAAACTAACAAAAGCAGATTGATCTATTAATCATGCCCCTCCACAACGATGAAACACACAATGTTAGAGAAACTTCTCATGGTGGTTCCTCACCAGTTTTCATAGTCAACAAGTAGTTGACTCTTACTAAGAATACCTCAAGTTGTCTCCTTTTTTCTCAGCATATCATCTTATAGATCTCATTGCCTATACTACCTATTCTAATGTCTTACTACACACAATTATTAGCTCCACAACCTCTGAGTAAAACAATGATCTCAAAATATTGGTTTGTAGGTTTTGCTTCGGGTGCAATTTTTGGGCTATCTGCCATTCCATTTACATGTATCGAGGCTGTGTATTTGCACCGGTTTGTGCAATAGCAGTTGTTGGGGCCACAGTAATTGCTGGTGTAGCTGCAAGGTGTAGTACTGATGCAATCGCAAGTAAAGCTGGAACTTCTTGCTTCCCAGGTTGGGCTAGCTAGACCCATACATAGTATCTATGTTTGAAACTTAATAGCAATTACGTGATAATGTCAAGCACTATACTATTAATCTTGGTTGTGTTTGTGTGCCTGAATGTAATGTTGTGTAAAATACTTCCATTAATTAAATTTATTAGAATCTATATTATCAAAATTTGATATCCAGCTACTTTTTGTATGAAATTATGCCATTGCATACAGGAAATTTTGTGCTTACCACATCTACAGGGTATCACAAAAAGATGCATGACCTCTCGATTGGAGATCAGGTTATCTTAAAAGCACTTCATGTATAATATATATAGTTCATACAATACCTCATTCATGATAGTTCCTAATTGTTGTGGACCTAAAGTAGTAGTATACTTTCTAAAACCACCATATACTCATCAATTTAGGGTGCTACTACTTGTCAGGTTGCAGTGTGGAATAACAATCGCAAAGAGCTTGAGTTTAGTCATGTATATGGATTTGGGCATGCTGATGCAAATATATCCTCAAGATTCTTGCATTTCAAGCTCTCATATGATCAAGATATCTTTGCTAACAAAAGAGTCATGGATTTGGAGCTCAGTCCCCTACACTTTGCCATAGTTTTAGGTCCGGATATTATCTATCAATATAACCAAAATCGCATCTACACTATGTATACATCGAAAATGTCAAACTAATTATCTATCCAATCTACTATTGATAGATAATGATCAACTTTTTCACTACAAGTATGCTAAAGAAGTGGTTATTGGTGACAAAATGCTGGTTTGGGACCAAAATAAGACTCAAATTATTACCTACATGGTTATAGGTAAATTGAAAATAGTTATTACTTAAAGATCATCATACTTTATCACTAATCAAATTGCAATGTATTGCTTTAATTAACATGATCTAACAATCTTTCTTGTAGACATTCACTACACAATTGGAAAAGGGTTGTACAACCCATACACTCTTCAAGGAACAATCATTGTTGGTGATGTAGTTATCTCTGTGCATAGCGACTGGTTCCTAGATACAATGTTTCATCATCTTGCAATGGCACATCTATTCCCTTCAACTTATCAGGTTTCCCATTTTTTGAAACTCTAAAAGGCTACTTTATATGAATCTTTCATTCAAACTAAAAATGAAGAATCTTTGTGGTTTCAGTTTATATTGGGTTTGCCACGAGCATTCTATCGGCTCTTTGGGAAGGATATCTACTCTAGCTTGTATTATGCTATTGAATCAAGCATAGGAATACCCACATTTATCTTAACATATGGTGGTGGCATATCTCTCTTAACATCCATTTTCACTATGTCAACAGTACTCAAGATATTTCCTATTTTGTGTATATGAACTAATAGAAATTCACCAAACAAGGATCAATAGCCTTTTCTCCCATTCATCAAAAGTATTTTTTTTCTCTACAATCATCACAGCCACATCCTGATTGATAATGTTGTACTTTCATAAAGCATGAATCATGGATGCCCAATGTGGGACTATTATAGAACTACATGGACTTAATGCCAAATGTTTCTCCTCTCGCAATCACTCACTCTATGTGTGTGTGTGTGTGTGTGTGTGTGTGTGATATAATGTACTATGATGATTTTCAATATTTACAAAATATAATGTTATCCTTAAGTACATGTATATGTACATCCTTCCATGTGAGTGTATATGCATGTGCATACCTCCATACATGTCTGTGTGTGTGTGCAAGCACATACACATACATGTAGATGCATGCATGCATGTGGGGTGCAAAATTTACAAGTAGAACAGAAACTCTATAAACTTAATGATAAAGAAAGACTACACTAGAATTGGAGTAGAGAAGTGGAGGCATATATTGTTCAGCAAGTTTATCCTTGTGTGTAGATTCATGTGTAATAACACGTGGGATGGTGTTTCTAACAAACGACATTATAAACATAATTTTAATTACACATAAAAACATGTACTTCTATGACTCAATAACTACTTATTTATCTGTGTCCCTATTTTTGAAATCATGCACGCTCTAATTTTTACTTTCCCTTTGAGGAAAAATACCAAAATTAAAGAAAAGAGTCACACATACACACAATGAGAGAGAGAGAGAGAAGAAGAAGAAGAAGAAGAATAATAATAATAATAATAATGAGAAAACAAGGAGAAGTAGAGAGATAACAAAAAAGAACTTTAGCCTTTAAGGGAAGTTACAATGACACCTATGTGGGCACATCTTCTATTGAAGCTTTCAATGTAAACCCTTGGTTAAACCTTTCATTTTTGTTATCTATAAACTTAGCTTGTTATTTGCATGGGTGTAAAGGGAACCATCTCCATAGGTTTAGTGCAGGTATTTTGTGTATACAGATGTGGACATTATCTTCTTCGTGAATACATTTTGATCTGTTGCAAAAATGAGGTGTTGATGGGTATTTTAACACAAAAGTAACTACCATATTTCTTGATGTTTTTAACATGTGTTTTCATTTGTTTCTTTTGGATTGGTTAATACATTAGGTATGTGGTTTCTTATAGAGAAACCAATATATTTATCCTGGTGATAAATGCATTATATAGATAGTTTGATAGGACTGTCATATCATTCTCAAAACAAGATGTAACCTTCAACTCTTATATTTACATTTTCTCTTCTCTTTCTCTTTTGAAAATAATTTTGGGTATCTTAGGCTTGTTTGTATTTGAAATTTAGAGTATAATTATCCTCAAGAGAAAGACAAAATGAAAGTGTGGATATCTTAATACTTAATAGTTATATGTTTGTTATGCTTTGCGGCTGAAAATTTTAATCAGTAAGAGAGATAATCTCCCCAATCAGCATATCCGTAGGTGCATTTTTTTGTATGTTTATACAAGTGCTTAAAAGTATGTTTTCGACTAGTTTAATATGGAGTTTCTAACAAAAAAATTAAAAGCATCTTACTAAGTAAATTTACATAAATATACTTATAAATATAAGCTACTCAAGTTTAATGGATTCATTCATGAGAATGTGGCAACATAGTTGTGGTACTAGACCCTAGACTTCCAAGAAAAATCATGGTAAGGAACTCAATGGAGATCATGCATTCTCTATATACTTACAATTTACTCATTAGATCTTTAGAGAAGAGAGATTTGGATTTAGCATTAATGGCTTAGTGTTAACACGTACACAGAGCAAGATTTTGATGGCCTTTTAATATCCTCTCTTTAATCCCCTCAAATATCTTGTGATGGTGTTCCAATTACTTTCTACTTCTATGGAGGCTCATGGATGACTCCTCAATCCTTCTCTTTTTTTCTCAAAAGCTATGCTACCCTTGCTACATTCAAAGGTCCTATTGTCTTATTCTAAGAGAGATAATTGGGGAGAGCGAGGGAGAGAGATATCAATACTTCTTTTTGAAATTTAGGTTTAGGGAGCCTCGGTAAGTCCAAAATGGAGTGTAGTGGTTCTCAATCTAGCAAAATTCGGATAGTAGTATAAGGCCTAACATGGACGTCTAATACCATGTTAGAAGTGGGTGCAACAATGAAAGTGTAGAAGATTGTTGTAATGGACTACATCATAGCATTCCTTATCATAGCATTAGCATAGCAAGTAGGCTTGCCAAATACCATGGAATCCTTTGCTTAGAAGCTATATTCAAGTGTAGAGTGATATGTATGTTTCAACTTGTGATATTACACATGTGCTCCTATATGTGCATTCTCTTCATATCATAGTCAGACACTTCATTAACATTGAGTCCGTTGTGCCCATATGGTGGTATTGCATTAAATGTTGTTGGATGCAAAAACACGAAAGTGAGATTGAAGGTGTCACTATTCCAGCCTCTTTGACCCACTCATCAATCATGAATTATATGAAACAAAAGTCATATGATATATTTCATGTATTCACAACCATAGCTATGTCAACTACAAAACCTATTGACATTTGGATTTTTTGGATTCTTTGTCTTGGATGTACAACAGAGATTACATGTAATACATGCAGAGTTTGAATCATTGAGCTTTGTCTTTATCTTGTGTGAAGATTTTGCAAGCTTGGCACAAGGTTTCATGATTGATTCATGATGTATGGACATATCTTGAAGAGAAGTTGATTTCCAGCATTCTTAGGATTCATTAGAATCTCTTGCCTATTCTTTTTCTTCTCTTATGTCTCCTATTCTCTACTTCCTTCTCTCTCAAATACTTGGTGGATACGACCTTTTGACTAAAACCCCTTCTACAATGTTGCATGAGCTCTTTTAAAGTATAGTCTGATGGTTTGCCGATCGTGACTCCAAGAAAATGGAGCTTCCCATACTTAGGTAATTATTTCACCTCTGTTTATATACATGGAGGGCAAGCGGAATGTTGTGGCCCCCACAAATCTCCTATATTCGAGGGAGGATTGGCCCCAAGATGTGTCATCTTGATTTGTAAGGCATAATGAAATATAGTTCGCTCTTTCTATCTTTTCTTATCTAGGATATTTATTATTTTCTAACACAACCTTTCTTGAAGATAGCCACTCTAACTTATGACAAAGGAACCTCTTTCACTCAACATAGATCAATGATTTGGCACACAAGTACCATGCATCTAAGAGTTTTTCTTTGATACCATGTTTCATCCATATGCAATGTCATGCCCTAGTGTGCTCAAAGATTTTTGACCAATTATTAGCCACGTGTTTTGCATAGACATTATTTTCATGCTTTCCCCTAGCATAGTGTAGAATAATTAAGGAGATAGAACTGCGCTAATCCGTGCTTCCGCTCCTTTAGATATTGAACATAACCTAAATGATGCACTTCAATGCATAGTCATCTATTTTTCATGAAATAAAACTTGGCATTTCAACCTCAAGGCCCATTGATTCATTATGTCGCGTTCTTTATGTTATATGATATTTTTCCATAGAATCACCCCCTAAACGGGCACTTTAATATGTAAATGCATGTAGGCTAAGACTAAACCTCATGCCCCATAGCCCACCATACATCTGAGTGTATTTTACTATTTTTTTCTATTTTTATAGATTTAAAAATCATTTTTTCTTATTTTTGTGCTATTTTTCTCAAATATTTCTACTATAAATACTCTTTATTTTGTACTTTTTTATTACATACCAACAAATACTAACAATGGCAATCATCATATACTATTTCATCCACATATAATATTTCTTTCTACTATTTTTTAAAATTATTATCAAAACTACTTATTTTTGCGTGTTTTTTAATTTTGGATAATTACTTTCTCATTAATGTGATATCAGATTGTGCATTTTCTTTATGACCGAATTTAAACACGTCACACGCTATGCTGATATCAAATTTCATGCGATAGGCACATCATTTCCATGATTGAACATAAAAATGAACCAACTTTTCATGAAAAACAAGACTTATTGAGATTTCTCGTCTTTTATATTTTTATAGTTGCATATATAGACAATAAATTGGTCTAAATTTAGGGTCTACTCAGTGTTGGTCATCACATCTTAGCATTAGTCTCATCTCATCTTCATCTACCGGTCTGCCATCTCTCATCTCGACCTTCTCTTGATGATTCCCACAAGAATAACCTACAAGAGAAGAGACAGAGAGGAGAGAGAAAGTGTAGAAATGGGTATTTTTTATCAAGCCACCATTTGTGGAGCCAGATGCAAGGATGGAGAGTGAAAATTTGAGGAAGAATCATGCTGCCATCGGTTGGAATGGGTATTTTGATGCTCCATATCTCTCTCACCCCTCTTCTTCCCCTTCACATCAATCCACCTCCCCCCCCACTTACTCCAAACCCCTTTCCCATTTGGCCATTTCTATGCTTTCTGCTACTAGGGCACCAATAACTTCCACATTTGACATTAGAATTGCGATTTGAAAAATTTTCTATGTTTGTCTTAGACTCCTGCATTGCTTGGCACTTGTCGTTGTTGGTTTCGCTACTCCAAAAAATTTATAAAAATTCAAATCCACTGCGGTGTCGTGATGCTGCATGTCTACCACTGTAAACATGAGGGCAGAATTTTGTGCCAAGATTTTGGACTCTTAAGTCAGTGTCATTATCAGTTTATTTTTCGTTGCGTGTTTCTTTTGTGTTTGCATTTGCATGATGCACAAGCACATGTAGTTAGGCTAGGCACAAATTCCTCAATGCATTCATTTTTTTTTTGTGGAACATTGCTTGATTGATTGCAAATCATGGACTCAAATTTGCAAACTGTATGAGTGAAGGCCAAAAAGTTCTTTTTCAAAGCATGATCTTTGATTGGGAATATTGCATGGAGAAACAAATTCATATGAAGAAATCCGATTTTGAAAACTCAGAAGAGTCATGCATGTCAAGTGTTCAAGCCTACAAGAAGCATATGAAGAGTTTGATAAGCTGACAAGACAAAGCATTGCAAGCATTGCATCAAAAGGCATAATGATCATTGAATTGAATTGGTTATATGTATACTCACTTGGTCACAGATTATGAGATGCAAAAAGAATCCAAGGAAGAGAATGATCCAAATTTATACAAATTCCCATCTTGACTATGCTAAATGATGATTCTAATCATCTAGTTTTCTGATTTGACTAGACATAATACTGAGGGTCAAATTTGTTGACCAACAACAGATTTGTCAATCGTCCAATTATCTTCTATTCCTTTCACGATTAAAGAAAAGTGTGATCACAAGAAAAGATCATGCGAATGTTTCAAATCAACTCTAAGCTAACTATGCAAATCTTAGAGTTGTATTTTGCTACCTTATTAGCTTTTGGTATGTTTGTTGCGATGAGGAGAACAGCCAAAGAGCAAGGAGATGGAGGAGAAGAAGGAGTTTGTAGTTGTGCCGCTACCCATCACAATAAATATTCAAGGTGAGTCATTCTTCTCTTCTCTCTCTCCTCTCTCTCTCTCTCTCTCTCTCTCTCTCTCTCTCTCTCTCTCTCTCTCTGTGTTTACTCTGAGTGGTTCCTTCTTAGCTTTGGGTATGTTAGTTGTTGCTTTCTTTTCCTAGTTTTATTTTGTGCTTCACTGCTAATTTGTGTCTACAAGCGCGTCTGATATACAGAGTAGACGCGCTCGTAGACGCGCAAGTGTTGAAGATCCATGAAACCTCCTAGGTTTTTTTGAGTTTTGTGGAGCTGGCGCGTGTAAGAGCATGTCTGATCCACAGAGTAGACGTGCCTATAGACGCGCTCGCGTTAAACAACCACACCTCCTCTGAGGTTTTTTTGAGTTTTGTGGACCTGGCACATGTAGGAGCGCGTCTAGAGTGCAATGTACACGCACTGATAGATGCGCAACTTTGTTGTGCAAAATATGCAAAAAGAGAGAGAGGGAGAGAGAGACAGAAAGACAGATAAACATATAGAGAGACAAATAGATAGACATGTAGATAGAAATACTCACTACAATGCAATGGCACCTTAAGTGTAACGGATCCTAGCTTATAAAATCACATTTTTTTCCCTGTATTATCTACCTTGTAAAATTACTTGTCTCTCACACTGGTACTACACGATCTTTGCAATGGACTTTTACGGGAAGGGGCTCATCATAGATAAGGTATACTTTGTTATTGCATGAGAAGTATGGCTAATATTCTTGAGTAATGTTCTTGTGTTTTCCCCAAACACACAAAATTTGATGGGGGGGAAAAAGGCCAGAGAGCATGTGGTTGCATGGCAACCACATGCTCTCTGGTTTTTTTTTCATACACTATTTTGCATGTCTATATTTGCATCTAACTTGCAGGTGAAATCGCATCTATGTGCACATGTATATGCACATCTATAAGTGCATCTATATGAGCATCTATATTCGGGTGTATATGCGCATCTATATGCGTGTGTAGTTTTCACTATAAGCTCGCTTGTAGATGTAAAATATTAGACGCACTAGTAGACGCGGTAATAAACATGCCCGACATTTTTAAACACAATTCAAATATTGTGTCTACAAGCGCATCTATGAATTGGTGGAAGCTTTTCAGAAGCTTTTGTAAGTTGCAGCTTTTGTTGCTGTGGTGGCAAAGATTGATGGCATTGATTATTTAAGAGGGTGGAGTATGTTGATGGTGGAGGGGGGAGACGACAAAGTGAAAGGGCGGGATAAAGCTATTGCAGAGGGAACAAACGAAGAAGACAAAGAGGTGGTACGCAGAACGACACAAAGAAGCCGAAGGGTAGGTAAGCATGGCCGAAATATGAACGATGAAGCTGACAAACGAATCTAACAAAGAAGGATGCAATAGAGAAGGATGGCAATGTAAAAGGGTGACGACGATAGAAACAAGAGGAAGGTGACAAAGGAATCCAACAGAGCGGTGTCGAAGGGTTTTTCAAAAGCAAAGTCGTGACCACAAAGGACATTGACTAATTTTAGGATAAAAGATCAATCAAGCAAGATGATGATTCAATTTGAAAGCAGATCACCTCAATTTCAGATAATGGCCCTATAATCAACTTGTTCAAGCCTTTTGGTCTCTTGAATGTAGCAAATAGACATGGATGTATGCAATACTAACTACACTTCACCCATTTGATTACAACCTGATGGGACCTAAAATGGGCCGGCACTGGCTATAGCACTAGCCAGACCTCATGCTCATGACACACAAACACCCTCACGGCCTCGCGAACCAGGAGCGTCAATCTAATGCTAAAGGAAAAACTGCCCTAAAGCTTAATTCCTGCGTTTATAGTTCATAGTCTAACTTTTTTCTCAACACTCCTCAAAGAGAGAACCCTTATATATTGGCAATGCCACGATCACACACATATGGAGGCACTCCACCGAGTAATAGTCGGAGCCCCACTGCAGCTCTCCTACATCTTAGGGATTGGCCTTTTGATGCGCTGCTAAACATATAACACAAACGAGCACAAACTCCTCTCTTTTGTATTTCTCGTCTTTCAAGGAGATATACCATGCTTCCTCACTTCACAGTCCCGTAAGAAACCGACCCTTTACCCTACGGCAAGGGATAACCTCACACTCTCAATCGTGGGTCAAAGTCCTAAGAAAACAATTGCTATGCAGTCCAGGAGATTTTCCTTCGATACCATGAACCATGCATAGTGCATAATGTGAATGGTTTAGTGTACAACCAATAGAAAATCAGCGTTGTGTATCATGCGCAACCAATCTTTTCATGATTTCCATACTAACGTTTATGTATTGAAACGAGGAGAGACATCGAGCCTTACGCTCATGCTACCTTTTCCTTTATTTTAAAACAACGTCCTATAGCCATGATGCAACACATAAATCAGATTTAAGATTGTACTTTGACGCTCAAACTCCCCTCTCACCCTACCGTTTAATGTTTTGCAATTGTTGATAGGTGTAAAGGTCGTTTTATGTGTATTTATTTGTAGAGAAAGCAATAAACACGAACGAAAACATAGAAACGAGGGTAAACCGAGGCTAACCTCATGCTCTACCTTCATTATACATTGCACAAACACTTATGTGATTTTCTAAAATTTTTCTTTTATCGTTTCCTAAAATTCTCCCATTTAAAATCCATTTTTCACCATTTTTTGGTATTTTTTCTCTATTTTCTTCAATTAAAAAATGACTAGAAAATTGAGATTAATTATGGGCTGTGGCCCTTAGGTTCTTTGACAGCAAAATTTCAGGTTTTGTTGATGTTATATCTCATGTTTCCCCTTTATTTTGCAAAAAGACCCCATTTTGCCTCTTAAATGCATGTTTTATAGGTTTTATACCATTAATTTCAGTCATAACACTTATGATTTTCTGATTTTCTGAGCATAAACTGATCAAAATCATAGCAAACAACAATATAATGCATAATCAGCCCATGGGAACAATATTTCATCAACCAAATAGCATAAAAACTCATTTTTCCTTCATAAAAATTGAATTACCGCTTAGGCTTTGTGTCTCGGGATCTCAGTTTTTCTATGGGACTGCGTGTCAGCCCTCATTCAATGTCCAGCATATTCAAAATCAGCACTCTTCATGTCTTCATCCACCCGGAAGCAATCCGGTCTCATCCGGACAAGCTTTCCTCCATTATTCTTCATTGTCTTCTTCCACACAAGAACAGCACCTTAAGGGAGAGAGAGGGAGGAGAGAGAAAGACTGAAATCAGAGATCTCCATTGAGGCCACCATTTGATGGGGGTGAAGCACGGCGATAGAGTCAACATCCAGAGGGGAATGAATGCCCATGATCATTGGGGGGGATTGTGTGCAGGCAGGAGGATGGATTCCCGAAGAATGGGATGCAAAAATCGGCGCCCTGTTCCTCAACGCCTACATCACGATTTTTTGCCAAAGTTACATGCTACATTAAAATTTTGGGGGCTCCCAAAGGTCACTTGCTACTTGACCACTCTAATGTCCACCCCTTCGCATCTTGCCCAACTTATGGCCATTTCTTCGTCTGGTGTCTGAATCGAGTCTTGAAAAATCCTGGGCATCCGGCTTGACATCCCGCATTGGCTGTAACTCCTGACAACCCACACAGCAGTCTGAAAAATTATAAAAAATTAACAAGTGTCGCTTGGGCGCCTTTAAAGCACTCAGACGCTTAAAATCGTCCTAGGTCGAGCCGCCGCCTTCGACATTGAATATTTTTCCCTTGATATTCGTAAATTTTAGCTATTTTTAAGCACTTCTCGGCATCAAAACTCCGCTCTCATTGGCGACCACAGGATAGGGTGACTCAACCCGTCGAATCCCACAGTAGATCTGCACAAAACAACCAAAGGAAGCATCAAGCTGATACAAAATAGACATATATTAAAACACAGCACAATGCTCACCCTACCCCCTGACAGAACCAAAGTATGACATCCACAAGGAGTAGGCTTAGCATAATCTGATAAAAGGTCCGAAGCTAGTCACTAACCAACTGCTCCAACACGGCCAAACTGAAAAGAACTATCAAAGAGGTTGCCCTAAGTGGGGGTCTGAACTACCTACCTAACTAAGGACAACACAACTAGGAGCTCCTACTAGGCGAGGACTCCTATAGCCTGATCAAGAAGTATTTTCTTGTAGCACATTTCTTCTTTTAAGGTTTTTATGTTTCATACTCGGGTATGTAAAAAGGAGGGAGCTGAGCGTAGTGACCCAAGGAGAACAGGGCATCGGCCTTAGGACCTGTCTCGGTACCCAAGAACCTACCAAGCCCTCGCAAGGCGACACTTAATCCTTTTCTGACGCTCACTTTTATTTTCGCTCCAACCTTCCTTACTTTCTTCTTTCCTAGCAAGAAGCCACCCCTAGGAAGACAAGGCATCGGCCCCAGTTCTAACTCATCCCCAGGAACCTACCAAGCCTTCGCAAGGTGATAATCAACTGCTTATAAATTTTTCTTTCTTTTCTTTTCTATCTTGATAGGGGTTAGAACCCAATTTTACACACCTCTGTATATATTTATTGTCTTTAAGATATTCAGGGTTTCTTTCCTTTATCATTTTTATTTTCTTCTTCGGCAAGCTTCTCTAACTGCCTCACAACTAATAAGAACTCCTAGAACGGCTGCCTAGCAGGGAAGCAGAACAGGGTCACTAGAACTCCCTTCTAAAACAGGTCTTTCGATGCCTAGCAATGTCTTTACAGGAGGTAACGACTACTCAGACTTCCCTCAAACATACTGAACCTAAACCTCGGGACTTTATGCCTTGGATGCCGGTCCCCAATAAGAAACGGAAAATCCCATACATGTACACAAACATGTATAGCATAAAAACCACGGTACTCATAAAGGAAAGATATCACCTGGAGAGGGCCACGAGAAGCGTCCACACAACAAAAGGCTCCTTCCAAGCTCTTCTTCCGAACCTGTCTAGCACAAAACTAAAACAAGAAACCATTAACCGTACCTGCACTAAACAGACAACTGGCCCTCTTGGCCTAATGAAATAAAGCACTTCACTACAAAACTTGATCGGCCTTCTTGGCCTAATGAAATAAAACAGTAAAACCTCGCAAAACTAGCCCTCTTGGCCTAATGAGATCAAACAGAATAGCACCTACACATCCCTTCCTGAAAGAGCACAGATATACAATAATAAGCTTCTTCCCAAGGAGGAAAACACAGGGCTCGTAGCCCTAAACTAAATGCGAAAGGTTATAACCCATCCCTTCTGCATATATAGCAAGAGGCGTATGCATAGCATGTTTTCTAATCAACCTATGGGTCCAGGATAAAAATGGTAGATTGGTCTCGGCTACTCTTTGCATCACCCATATCAACCATCGTCTGCCATATATTGCATGCTCTGATAACAATCCCCACAAGTGATTGGTCCTGTTTCATCATTGATAACAATATCCAAACTAGGACCACAGTTAAAGAAGAGGTCTTCCTCATAAGCAAGATTTGCCAATGAATCCGCAAACTGATTCCAATATCGTGGAATCAGCTGAAAAGACACTCTCTCAAACTCCTCAAGTAGGGTCATTGCAGTCCGATGATACATACAAAGAATGGGTTTCCGCACTGTGTATATCCCATCTAGTTGATTCAAGATCAACTGGGAATCCCCTTTTACTAACAACCGACGAATACCACCTTGTTTGGAAAGATGCAGTCCCATAATCAAGGCTTTGTACTCTACCATATTGTTAGTAAATCCTACCCCGAGATAAGTAGCTAACTTCATCGTAACTCTACATCAGGGATCTCGAATTACTACTCCAACACTCCCTTTTTTATTAGGGCCCCTGGATGCTCCGTCAAAATATAATGTATATGTCCACAATGGGTTTACACAGCCTGCCATCACGAACTCCTCTATTCGTAATTATGGTAATCAAAGTTTAGCATGTTTAGCGGATGGACTGACGGCTCCATCCCACCTTCTTCATTGAACTCAACAGGGATACTTGTCAACAGTCGTAAGCAGTGATGGCAGAAGACTTTAATCTCTCACACATAGGTTTCGTCCTCTTGCTCAATCACTTTGTATCCTTTGCTCCACCAGATAAGTTTCCCCTGATGGTATCTCTGCTCCAGATATGGGTGCTCCAGATAAGGGATTAACTGACCCATCAACTGACTTTAAGATCTTTTGTAGGTCTCAAATTATCCCCAGCATGGACATGTAATACATTTTCTTTGTATTAGCATACTTAGAAATAATAAGGTTTAATCTTATTAAGATTAACCTTATTCTTAAACTCTACTCCCTGTAGATCAGCTAATAGGACCGTAGACCTATTTTTTCCTAACCTAACATTCTTGTAGGGGCCATCCCATTTAGGTTCCAGCTTCCTTGGAAACAGCTCCCTACGGGCATCATAATAGAGGAATAATTGCCCTTTTTTAAAGATATATTTATTTGCTTTAAATTCATGCAACTGCTTCATCTGATGCTTAGCTACCTCCTGGTGTAATAAGCTCTGCAATTTCAATTAATCCAGGTGGGTTATAATTGTGAAACGTTCAAAAAGGGAATCCTCATCTCCTAAAGAGTGGTTAATTGCAAACCATATGGTTGGCAACTCGATTTCAAGGGGTAACACACACTCTTCCCCATAAACCAATTTAAATGGAGTATGGCCGGGAGCTCGCTTGAATGTGGTGTTGTACGCCCATACTGCCACATACAACTTCCTGTCCTAGTCTCATTTCTTCTCAGAGACTATTTTAGACAAGATCCCCACAAGCTGCTTATTAATACTTTCAACCTGCCCATTTGCTTGCGGATTATAAGGAGTCATTTTATTATGCTTGATTTGCCAATCTTCAGTCAAAAGCTTTTGATCACTTTATTCAAAAAATGGGTTCCACGGTCCGACACAAATTCCCTCGGTGGACCAAAGCGACAGATAATCTGCTCTAAAAGGAAACTTGCAGTCTCTTTTGCATTGTCCTGCCTCATCACCCGTGCTTTTGACCATTTTGTGAAATAATCAGTGGCTACTATAGTGTACCTCTTCTGGGTAGTAGACGACGGGGTAATAGGACCCACAAAATCAATACCCCACTTCTCAAATGGAAGGATAGCCATGATAGGTGTAAGTGGGTGTTTCCTATTCTCTCTACTCTCATGCCTTTGACAGGTATCGCATCTCTTAACATACTCAAAGGAATCTTGGAAGATGGACGGCCACCAATATCCAGCTCTTAAAGCTTTCCGCGCCGTGAACCGTCCCGCAAAGTGCCCTCCACATGCAGAGTCATGGCACTCTTCCAAGATGAAAGGAACCTCGTCAGGCATCACACATCGGTGATAGATATCATCAACACCCTGCCGATATAGTGTCCCTGCGATCAAGGAAAACTTCAATGCCTCTTGTTTGATTTTTCTCTTTTCAGACTTTGACAAACCAACTCCAGTCTCTCCTGTTGATAAATAATGCGTAATAGCAGCATACAAAGATGGAATGGAAGCTATATCAATTTTAAACACTTCTTCAATATCACTTCCTTCAGCCAAAGTCTCTTTCGGCTCCCCGAAATCCACAAGGCGTTCCACAATACCCTGCAACCTCGGTGGCTTGCTCTTAATCTCATAATCGAGCTCCTGCAAAGTGATTAACCACTTTGCCAAACGATCAGGCGGCTATAGCTTGTTCATAAGCAATCTAAGTCCTTCCGCCTTCGTATAGAATACTACCTTTTCATAGAGGATGTAGTGCCTAAATTTCTTAGTCCCAAAGACCATCGCAAGACACAACTTCTCCATGTAGGAATAGTTAATCTCTGAAATGCCCAATTTCCGACTAGCAAAAGCTATTGGATGATACCACTTTTCCTCCCAAATTTGGGCTAAACAACAACTGATTCTATGCATGGTGGCTACTAAAAATATATAGAATACCTCACCCCTTTTAGGTGCTTTTAAAACGGGTGCTTTTACTAGCTCTTGCTTCAGATCCTCAAAAGCTACCTTGCAAGGCTCTAGTCAAATGAACAACTAAAAGATAATAAATTCATTAATGACAACGTTATTTTTGCCAAGGCATTTATAAACCTCAGATAGTACCCTATCGATGACAGAAAGTTGTGAACCTCTTTCGGAGTGCGTGGTGGACTCATAGCAACTATGACCTTGCTTTTCAGGGTCAATTTGCTATTCCTACTGAACTGAACACATGGCCTAGCAATAGTCCATAAGGTACTCCAAAAACACACTTCCATGGGTTAAGAGCGATACAAAATTGTCTGCAGTGCTCAAAGCACTTTCTCAAAATAATCAGCATCATTTCCCTTACAGTGGCTGCCCCCAGGTCATCAATAAATACTTTCAACTCATCTGGGGAGATGTCACCAAAGGTCTTGTCTGCTGTTCGTTGCCACGATCCAGGTGCATTGCATAAACCAAAGGCCATCACATGGTACGCAAAAGTACCAAAGACTGTAATAAAAATTGTTTTCAACTTGTCCTCCTCTGCAATTGCCATCTGGTTATATCCTACAAAGCAATCCATGAACGAATATATTTCCCTGCCCACTAATTGATCCAAAATCTAGTCAATAAATGGCAACGGGTAGTAATATTTAACCGTTTGCTTATTCAGCTCTTTAAAATCCACACATAATCGGATTTGGTTGTTTTTCTTCTTCCTGATAACAACAGGGGAACACCATTCTGTGTGTTGTATAGGGAAGATTAAACCAGCTTTCCGTAACTTCTGTAACTCTTCAAAAAGCCCGTCCCTCAATTCAAAAGGCATATGCCTTACCTTCTAATGCATAGGACGACTGCCTTCTTTTACAGGGATAGGACCACTCTTTAGATTCATCACTAGATGATGTCTGACTACTAGATGGATCATCTGCTGTCTCTAATTCAGTAGACAATAAAGGAGCTCTCTCACTTTGAGGAGACTCAGGATAAGCATCAACTATTACTCGATTAGCACCTCTACCTAAAACCACTCGACCAACGGGTATATCGACTTGACAGTCTGTTTGTAAGATCCAAGGCCTACCTAGCAAAATCTGATAGCTAGGACGTCCTGCAAATCTTATCACCCTAAAGTCCAAGAAACATTCTACACTTGCAACTGTATCATGGACCTTAGTAACGCAACCTTCTGGTTATCTTAGACTGTCATCAGCCATTCTGAGAAGGGTGGAGCTGTCTTTCTGGATGCCTAGACCCAACCTCTCCATTAGCTCTGAACTCATGATATTGACAGAGGATCTAGTGTCTACAATGGCATGTTCCACTAATATTCCATCTACATAAGCTGGAACCCTAGGACAATTCTTTTCAGCATGGTCAGACCAATCTTCCCCTACTCGTGCTATGCCCAAAGGTTCTACAATATACCCAATACGCAGGATCTTCTTAAATTCCTTGCATACTCTTGGAGATAATTTGATCAATTGCAAGAGATTCACATCTCGTTTGACTTCGCAAAGAGAACTTTCTAAATCAAAGTCATGATAAGTAGCCAAAGCTCTCTTTTCTCGCCAAACCATCCTCTCTTTTGGTCTTTGGACCGGTTTTGGTGCTTCTTTCTTGGCTCTTGCCTTCTTTGTGGGCACTTCCTCATCCTTCTTAGGATCGCCAACTGGCCTTAGCAGTCCCCCTTCTATGCTAGGAGTTTGGACTTGCGTCCCCTTATCCCCTTGTTTAGGGTTTACCTTGACCGGTTTTGTATTATCTTTGTCAACCTCTTTAGCCTTTTGGCCTCTTGTCACGGCTCTTAAGTTAGAGGTTTCAGCATCATTGACTTGTACAGCCTCAATAAGGCTAACTCCATTGCCTTGTGGCAACTCTTGTATAGTTGTTTTTCCCCTCTGCAATATTTGTCTTGGTGCATCATTCTGCTGCAAGTTATTTCATTGCGCTCTATGACTCACTAGGCCCGGCTATTTACGCCCTTGTTGGAGGGAACTAATCTTACTCCAACTGGTAGCAGCTAGATGGCCCGACTTCCCACAAATGTCACATTTCACATTTGGACAGTTTCTAGGGAAGTGATGTCCACCACACCATTTACAACTTAATCTAGAGGGTCCACCCTCTTCAGGGCGTCGACTCCCTATCAAATTTTGTTGCTTCTTCAAGAAATTAATGTCGACAGCTATTTGTCGATATTGTTTGGAAATCATATCGGTATAATGCTTCATCGTGTCCTTAACTTTGCCAAGGACATTAGATGCACTCGACTCGTAGCCTCGATCGTCAACTCGTCATTCCATTGGCCTAACAATCTGATTTGGCATTGGCTGTTGACCCACAGGAACAACGTTAGAACTCAAAACTTGGCCTCCAACATTTGATGGAGCCAACTGACTTGCCATAGGCATAGTCACACTGGGAGGAGCCAGTAGTAAAGGTACATTCGAAACCACACTCCCTCTCCAATTAGGGTTAGTCATAGGCATCCCTTGACTTCCATTCGTCAATGATGGATTGCCGCCAAGTACTAAACCCCCATTAACATTCATTTGAGAGGATTAGGCCGTTTATAATCATGCTTCCACTCCCTCTGCTCACGTAATAGCAGTGTCTATATCTGCCAAGGCCACACTGCTCAATTGTGCTTGGATATTAAAGTCCAACCCATGCAAAAAGTATTGCAATTGGGCAGCCGATGGAATGGGAATGTAAGTTTGCAACTTACGGAATACTTCCTTCAACTTCTTGGCATATGCTTTCACGTTCTCGTGAGGATCTTGGCGCGTTACATTCAAGACCCGCAACCAATATTGGCCACCTCTTTGAGGGGCATATTCTGCTCGAAAAGCTGCATAGAATTGATCAATGGTGGTTATGGTTCCAAACTCTATGCTGTGATACCATACCACATCCCTTCCTTTTAACGTCATATTGAAGAACATCATTAAATGTCCCTCATCTTGGATGTGATAATTGAACATCAATCTCTAAAATTCACAAATGTGAAATTCTGCATCCTCTTCCGCTAACCCATTAAAAATGGGCAAGGGAACTCCTAAGGCTGGTAAATTCGACATCCCTATAGGAATCGCAATAGGCTGTGTCATGGTGACAATCAAATTAGGAATAGGAGCTTGAACGGGTGAATTCACCCCCCCACTTAAAGTGGGTAGACTTGGTGGAGGAGAGGAAGATCTTACACTTTCTCCTCCACCTAATGGAATAGGTGGAGTAGTTAAATGACTAATACCACTGCTTCGTATACGTACTGTTCTACTCCTTTGAGGAGAATAACGGCTTACAATCTCTAACCGCCGTCTAGCCCTCTCAGCACGTTCTGCTTTTTGGATTTCGGCTTGACGGTCCTTATCAGAGGACATAAACCAACTTCCTTTTGGTCCCTAGAAACCCTAGATCTGAAACCCACAACTTATAGGTGGCTCCCGGCAGACGCAACACTGATGGGACCTAAAATGGGCTGGCACTGGCTATAGCACTAGCCAAACCTCATGCTCATGACACACAAACACCCTCACGGCCTCGCGGACCAAGAGCGTCAATCTAATGCTAAAGGACAAACTGCCCTAAAGCTTAATTCCTGCGTTTATAGTTCATAGTCCAACGTTTTCCTCAACACTCCTCAAAGAGAGAACCCTTATACGTTGGGAATTCCATGATCACACATATATGGAGGCACTCCACCAAGTAATAGTCGGAGCCCCACTGCAGCTCTCCTACATCTCAGGGATTGGCCCTTTGATGCACTGCTAAACATATAACACAAATGAGCACAAACTCCTCTCTTTTGTATTTCTCGTATTTCCAGGAGATATACCATGCTTCCTCACTTCACAGTCCTTTAGGAAACTGACCCTTTACCCTACGGCAAGGGATAAGCTCACACTCTCAATCATGGGTCAAAGTCCTAAGAAAACAATTGCTATGCACTCCAAGAGATTTTCCTTCGATACCATGAACCATGCATAGTGCATAATGTGAATGGTTTAGTGCACAACCAATAGAAAATCGGCATTTTGTAGCCATGATCAACCAATCTTTTTACGATTTCCATGCTAACGTTTATGTATTGAAATGAGGAGAGACACTGAGCCTTACGCTCATGCTGCCTTTTCCTTTATTTTAAAACTACATCCTATAGCCATGATGCAACACATAAATCAGATTTAAGATTGTACTTTGACACTCAAACTCCCCTCTCACCCTACCGTTTAATGTTTTGCAATCGTTGATAGGTGTAAAGGTCGTTTTATGTGTATTTCTTTGTAGAGAAAGTAATAAACATGAACAAAAACATAGAAACGAGGGTAAACCGAGGCTAACCTCGTGCTCTACCTTCATTATACATTGCACAAACACTTATGTGATTTTCTGGAATTTTTCTTTTATCGTTTCCTAATTTTCTCCCATTTAAAACCCAATTTCCACCATTTTTTGGTATTTTTTCTCTATTTTCTTCAATAAAAAAATGACTAGAAATTGAGATTAATTAGGAGTTGTGGCCCTTAGGTTCTTTAACAGCAAAATTTCAGGTTTTGTTGATGTTATATCTCATGTTTCCCCTTTATTTTGCAAAAAGATCCCATATTGCCTCTTAAACGCGTGTTTTACGGGTTTTATACCATTAATTTCAGTCATAACACTTATGATTTTCTGATTTTCTGAGCATAAATTGATCAAAATCATAGCAAACAACAACATAATGCATAATCAGCCCATGGGAACAATATTTCATCAACCAAATAGCATAAAACTCATTTTTCCTTCATAAAAATTGAATTACTGCTTAGGCTTTGTGCCTTGGGATCTCGGTTTTGCTATGGGATTACGTGTTAGCCCTCATTCAATGTCCAGCATATTCAAAATCAGTACTCTTCATGTCTTCATCCACCCGGAAGCAATCCGGTCTCATCCGGACAAGCTGTCCTCCATTATTCTTCATTGTCTTCTTCCACACAAGAACAGCCCGTTAAGGGAGAGAGAGGGAGGAGAGAGAAAGACTGAAATCAGAGATCTCCATTGAGGCCACCATTTGACGGGTGAAGCACGGCGATAGAGTCAGCATCCAGAGGGGAATGAATGCCCATGATCATTGGGGGGGTTGTGTGCAGGCAGGAGGATGGATTCCCCAAGAATGGGGCGCAAAAATCGGTGCCCTGTTCCTCCACGCCTACATCACAATTTTTTGCAAAAGTTACATGCTACATTAAAAGTTTGGGGGCTCCCAAAGGTCACTTGCCACTTGACCACTCTAATGTCAACCCCTTCGCATCTTGCCCAACTTGTGGCCATTTCTCCGTCCGGTGTCTGAATTGAGTTCTGAAAAATCCTGGGCGTCCCGCTTGACATCCCCCATTGGCCGGTAACTCTTGACAACTAGCACGGTAGTCTAAAAAATTATCAAAAATCAACAAGTGTCGCTCGGGTGCCTTTAAAGCACTTTGACGCTTAAAATCGTCCTAGGTCGAGCCGCTGTCGAAGGATTTCCGAAAGCAAAGTCACGACCACCGAGGACCTTGAATAATTTCAAGATAGAAGATTCAGCATGTGAATAAGCAAGACGTGAAAATGATACCAAATAGTATTTATATTACTGCCATGAAGTTTGCAAAATACAAGATGACTTCTAATTTGATCAGTCCACTGATTTTAGGCCTCTCAATTTAATTCTGCTGCATTTGTAGATCCTTGACCTCAAACACTATGTGCAAAAATTTAGAATTCAAATATACAACACTATCGTGATCTTCTTGGATTCAGATGTCGAGAATGTGTGGGAAACTGCTATCAATGAGTTTACAATCAAGAGGCATGAACTGTAATATAGTCTCTTTACTAATTTCTCGAACTGTGGTCCATCCTGTGTGGAAACTGTATCTATTCATCAAGAGCTCTTCAACCTGTTTCACAATTTTTCCCTTCCATTGCTCCAAGAAAGAGCTAAGGTTTCCACAGAGATCTGAAAACTCTGTTTTTGCTTCTTTCAACACACTAATGCTATGGAATTATAGATCAATGTCATTCAGATGCACTCGTAAGAAGTTGTTTAATACAATAATCTCTGAAAACAGTCTGCACCCAAACGAACTGCCCCCTTTTTGACAAGAGAATCTCATGTGCTCAACTATCTCATCACATTGTATGTCAGTTATCAACCGATGTGCGATGAAAATTGCTGTCCTGTTCTGTGTAAGCGATTTGAAAGTTGAGAGAATTTCTGCCTCAGTAGTGCTGCCTAATGCACTACTTGCCTCATCACAGAACATTAATGGAGAGCCTTTCAGAAAAGCTCTTGCTAGTGCCACACGCTGCTTTTCTCCACCACTCAACTTCAAATCCTGCTCTCCTACTTGTGTCTGATACCCCTTGAGGAAAACTCATAATAATGTTGTGTATTGATGCAAGCCTTGCGGCATCATAAAACTTCTTCTTTTCTGGCTGACAGTCGCTTATTCACTTTCAACCGTTTGCTAATTCTGTTCAACGTATCCCTGTAGCATCGCATTCCACAACATAATATTTTGATTTCATGGGCTCTCCAATACCTCGATTCCACCACCATCGAAATCCAAATTCAAATTACCAAGACGACCAGTCAAAGTCGCCAGAGTTACATATAAAGATGAAGGGCGGGGCTGCTGAGAACTAATTCCACTTCCTCCGTCTGGGCATGTGGCTCCTGAGCAGTATTCATACCAGTCGGCGGCTGATAATCAATCTCAATCCAATCTGACGGAACTGTTTGGTCTTCCGCAACCAAAGAAGCATCTTCGTTTAGATTAGTAGGGAAGAACGGGTACGTGCGTGACGAGGATGAAGTGCATAGTGTTGAGATAATCACCAGTCTGTTGTTCCGGTCCGTTGCTGTCTTATGCCTTCTTTCCACATTTGACAGTCATGGATGCAGCTCATCCTGTCCACATTTCCCCTAAAAAAAACATTTTTTTTATGAAGGAGAGAGACCTTGCCTCGAATCATCCAACGATGCTTGTCGTAACTTCTGGCTGAAGCTCTCGAAGCTGAAGTGCCCCTCTTGGTGTGGCAAAGGAATCAAATTCAAATGAATCATCATTCACCTTCTTTGCACACTTGATTGCCTCCTCCCCTAAAAGCTCCTCCCTTCCGACTGAAAAAAAAACATTCCCCTCCCTCTCTGTTGAATTCGCGTCGCTTTTTCCTACACAGTCGATCCCCTTTATCGTCAAAATTAGCTCTTGAATCAGCTAATTAGCCTCCCCATTCCGAGATTCCCTGTGCCCCATTCAGTCAAAAAAGGAACACCCATGAGAAATATATTTTTCCCAAGCTCTTTTTCCGCTTGTCGCTTGTAGATGTAACCTATTGTGTGCAGCATAGGCTCTCCAAAAGCTGCTTCTGAAAGACGACAAGCCTCTTCTTTTGCCCATTCTATAAATGCTTGTCTATTATTGACGAACAATTCTAACTTCTTCTCCAAAATTTCCACAAGTTTCATTTCCCTCTCTTTTTGTACCTCCTTCATCTTCTCTTGAGCTCTGACTGGATCATCTGTTCCTAAATCTAGAGATGCCATAGTTGCCATTGCCAGCTGGCCAATGTACTCCTCAAAGAGTTCGCTGCCAAACATCATTCCAAACACAGCTGTAGGGTCCAACATGCTTTCCTTGGAAAGAGAAGCTTTTCCATATCTGTCATAAGTTTCTCTTTGTTGAGGATCACTCAATACTTGATATGCCTCTCCTAACAACTGAAAATTCGAAGTAGCTTGAGGATCATTTGGATTTTTGTCCGGATGCACCCTTCTTGCCTTGTCATAGTAAGCCTTCTTGATGGCAGCAGGGCTCGCATCAGGGCTTATGCCTAGGATATCATAGAACTCGGTCTCCTTCACCATATCCCCACTCGCAGACTAGAAAGGGCCACTGACACCATACTCCCATGCAACATTAGAGCTTTGCAAAATAGTAGCTGCCCAAGTCCACATTGATACAATGACACTCGCAATCAAGCCTGTCTTGATGCTCCTACCAGCTGTATTGAACCATTCTGAGGTGTACTGAACATCAAGCAAGCTCCCACATTTGGCATACATATCCACCAATGTACTTCAATTTGCATCTCTTGGAAATAATTTAGTACTTCCTCACAAAGCCCATAATCGGCATATCTTGAAATAAGTGTAGCCCATGAGATTGCATCTCGAGTTACGAATCTATCAAGAACTCCCTGTTCTTCTACGTCACATTTAGCATACATGTCAACCAGAGCATTGTTGATTAATTCGTGTTGCTCCAAACCCTCTTCACTATATTTTCCGCATAGAATAAAAGAGCAAACATAACAACTAAGTATGTACAAAGTATCAAATCACACACACAACTTTTGGGTGGTTTTCACACCTCGAATGCGCAGCAATACGACATCCACCCCCTCTAATCCTGCGCATCCTTCGGATGGGCCAACTACCCATGATCATTATCATCAAGTTCCACAAACAAATCAATCTCTTCATTATGCATTTCCGGTATATCAACAAGATTATTTGTCATATCATCTGTCTCTTCTATCGGAGTTTTTTCTCGTTGTTCTCTTGCAAATTCTTCCAATGCATAATCTTCATCATCTCTTTTCTTGAAAATCTTGATTCTTTTTCCAACAATAGGCACTCTAAGCACTGTCCCATCCAATTCTGTCATCTCATATGTTGCATTATCAAAGACATGTCTGACTATGTACGGCCCAAACCATCTTTTCACCATCTTCCGAAGTGCAGTATGCTGATTTTCAAGGCTGCTATCAAAGACCAATACCCAATCTCCCTCTTCTATTGCTCTAGGCCGCAAGCAATGCCTGCTGTCAAACCTGTCCTTATTTCTTAGTCTAGCAACCTTCAACCTGTCAATAGCTAGCTGAATATCCTCTGGTCTCCTCTCCAACTGTCGAATCCGAAGAGCTAAGAGCTCCTCTCTCGTCAAATCCTCCTGCCAAGGTAAAACTGACCAAGTCAAAGCACAAGTCTCAGTCGGCATAACAGGTTTCTAACCATACATCAACTCTGCAGGCATATATCCTGTGGTAACACTATGAGTCGTACGATCAGCCCACAAAGCAAATGGTAGAAGTCTCCGCCATTCTCCAATCCGTCCTCTGCATGCTTTGGCTAATGCTTTCACTATCGGCGGATGCCCTCTTTCACTCTTCCCATTTCCCTCTGGATTATATGCTGTAGTTAGAGCCAACTTGATTCCTACCTGAGAGAAAAGCTCCCTAGCTTCATCTGCATCCAATTCACCATGATCCGCAGTGATCTTACCCACACAACCATACCTGCAGAAAATTTCCTCCAATAAGAACTTCCACACTGCACTAGTGGTCTTCGTTCTCAAAGATCTTCCCTCAACATGATTGGTAAGATCCTCTCTAGCCAAAACAATATACCTCATCTGCCATAGACCCATAGGCATGGTAACCAAGTCAACTACCCACTTATAATGAATGCATAGCGGATAGGTCGGATGAAGCTCATCTCGATGACGCACTACCGAATACATCTGGCAGTCCTTGCAAGTCTCAACAAAGTGAGAAACATCTCTATACATGCCTTTCCACCAATATTTCTCCTTGATTTTCTCATAAGTAGCCCACACTCCTCTATGATCAGCCCAAGGACTCTCTTGAAACTCCCTCATCACCTGTAACTGTGTCTCTCTATTGCAGACAACCCGCAAAGGCAATCCGCCTCTTTTCTTTGGATGCTTCCAAAGAAATCCATCCTTGAGAAAATAACCATAGGCTTTCCTTCTGATTTTCTTGAACTCTTCATCTGTCCATTCATCTCTTTTGCTTAGTGTACTAAGGTACCTGCCAATCTGCAACCAATCTCCAACATAGAGTTCTTCTATGAAAGCCACAATATCATAGACATGACAAACATGATCAACCATAGTGGCTGAACTTTCTGCATCATCCTCTTCTACAAGTAGAGTCTCCTCATCATCATATCTGGCTCTAGACAACATATCTGCCACTGGATTATCCTTCCCTGCTATGTGTTTAAATTCCGGATTTAATGACTTGATGTATGCAATCCATCTCAGCATAGCTATATCCGGAGTAGAGCAACTCATAATCATACCAATCAATGGCAAGCAATCTGTCTCTACCACAACTGAAGCTCCAATAAAGTACTCCTTCTCACATTTGAGAGCCGTAACAATCCCCAATAACTCCCTCTTGATTTGCAGATATCTCCTCTGTCTCTTGTTTAGGACTTTCGTCCCAAACCGAATAGCTTACCTATTTCCATCTGTATCATCTTGACCCACAGCCCAACCTATGCCAAATGGACTAGTGTCAACTGTCAATACAATAGGCTTTCCACAATTATAATCCGCTTTCCTGAGAGTAGGAGCATTCTGCAATAACTTCTTCAATTACCGCATGGCTCTAGTGTGGCTCTCATCCCAATAGAATTTTTGCCCCTTTCGAAGCAGCTGATATAAGCAATCTGCTATGTGTGCAAAATGAGGTATCCAAATCATATAAAACACACAAGCTCTAATGAATCTCCGTACCTCTGAAGTGGTAGAACAATACTCCGCAATCTTGCCTATAGCATTCACCTTATCAAATGAGGGTTTCCTGCCATAATATCCACACATATGTCCAACAATGACAACCTCATTCACTCCAAAAACAGATTTTTGCCCTGAAAGTGTCAAGTTCACTTCTTCTAACCTGGCCAAAATCTTCTCACATGCTGAAATATGATCAGCCACAAAGGATCTGCATCCCTGCTCATTTAGACTCTCATTTTTCTCTTCTTCTGCACATCCCTTAATGGGCACATCATCCAAGAAAGGCATGGTAAGCTGAGGTATGTAATCACGAAGGACCTTATGCATGGCATTCATCATATGCGCAACAGAATTAGTGGCACCTTGAGGCAAAGTACACATCCTGACAAGCCCAATAGGAGTTCTCATGGTGGTTATGTCCTTGCTTTCCAAAGCCAGCTGAAACTGATCATATCCTGAATACAAATCACCTAAAGAATAGATGGCACATCCAGCAAATGCTTCTGCAAACTCATCCACAATTGGACCTATACCAACATTCCTGATAGTAACTTTGTTCACTGGCTGCATATCTTGAATAAATCGGAGAGTACCATTCTTCTTTGGAACTGTAAACCACCTGTTTGAGTATGGTGCAGATGAATGCTCAAGAATTCCCATTCTGATTTTCTCATTCAATAAATCAATCAGCTTTGGCAGGTGTGCTTTAGGCACTGGAATAGGTCAGAGATTCCATGGAATATGAGGAATAGTAAAAATGACCATAGGAGCAACAATATCAGGATTCACACATCCAATCTCATGCGGGAAAAAAGCAAATCCCCTTCCATGTCGCTCAAGCATCTCCTGAAAGCATTGCTTCTCTATGGGTAGCAAGAAATCACCATTTCCAATTTTCAATTCAGCAAGAGTCTCTACTGAAAATTTATGACCAATGTGCTCCGGATTCCTCAAAATTGGCTGTTTAGCAGCCCTCTCTATTTGTTGATCACTGTCAAGTGGAAGCGGTACAGCAACCGGCTTCGCCTTCTTATCCACAGTTTTTATTTCGTGTCAACCCTGGCCTCATTATGCTCTTCTGCATTATTCAAATCTTGCTGTAAATCAGCAATTCTGCACTCCAATGGCTAAATATCCTCAACCCTCTGCTCTATGGACTGCATAGAAACAGCCCTAAACTCTGGATGCTGAAATACTTCAGCAGTAAACTCTGTTGGCTGAAAGTTTTGAGCCCTCTGTGTCTCTGAAAGCAGATCATAACCAGTTGGAAACTCTGTTTGCTGAATTTCTTCAGCACTCAACACTCTTTGTTGAGTTACCTCAGCCTCTGACTCAATTTGTGACACAAAATCTGAAATTTCATGAAACATGTCCAGGGACTGCACTAATACATTACTGTGACAATTCTGCATATCAGTTTTCAGCATATCTTCCATCTCTTCCATCGTATCTGCACAAATCACACTTTCATTCATCCCATCTATGTGCTCCTCATCCTCTAAAATTCCTGCATTTTTCAAAATTTTCTCCTTCCTGCATATGTACTGCCTGGCAACTCTAGGCAACCTAGAAGTCTTCTGATAGCTCATCGAACTGTTTGCTGAAATCCCAACAAAACCGGAGGAGAAAACACTGCTGCCAGGAGGCGAGAACTCCAATCTCCTCTGCTCTGTACCACCGTCGTCTCGCGAAATGGCGGTACCTAATGAAAACCCGAATCCCTCACAGTGGGCAAAGGTGCATCTCTAAGAGTATCCCTGTTTCTAACATGGTTCACACATACAGTCATAAACTAAACTACTCTCATGCCATCTTTACTACGAATCCGTGCATAAGCAGAACCATCATCCATTACCTTTGTTTCCATGCGCATCTCTGTGATGAATGGCTGACCAAGAATTATGGGATAAGAGCATGAATCCTGCACAAAGAAATGAAAATCCTCCTCTACATCACCAATAGAAACCCTGACACTAGGACAGGCAGCATACAAATCACCTGCAGTGTTATTGGCAGCTCTCATACGCCACCCATGCTCTACATCCATAGGCCATCTGTTACTCTCATAAACTCCACGAACTATGAGATTAATCTCTGAACCATGATCCGCCAATGCAACATAAGGCACCTGTTTCTCTCCAATCTTTACCATCGTCTCTCTAGTTTCCCTAGCCCAATGGCTCCGCGAAAAGTGACTACGCGGTATCAAGACAGGCTCATCAATTTCAGCATAATGCATAGGCTGAACCCTCTTCTCTACCTGCGGAAAAACAGAAGCATTCTCAACCATAACGTCATCCTCATCCTTATCCAACTCCCCAATCAAAACTCCCTGTGTATCAGTGGTAGACAATGCATGTCTTTTCCTCTTCAGGACCTCCTGAAACTGATCCTGAAACTCTCTTTTCGAGACGCCCAAAATCTCAGAAATAGTGAAAGTCACCTCACTGCCAAGTATCTTACCATTAAAGATTTTCTTCATGTTTGTAGATGTCTCAATATCGGACATCAATCTAAACCCTGGCTTCTTTCTCTCTCTAGGCTCTTGCCTCTTTTCTCTCTTTTGAGTATCTTCCATCTGTCGATCTGGCCCTGGTTTTGAAGACGGTCCTGCAGTAGGTGGTGTAACAAACTCACCCCCTCTAGTCTTTTTAGCTGCACTTGGATTTTCTTCATCCCTCTTACACTTCTCCTCAATAAGTACATCTGCTCCCTGAGACTTAGCCAAATAAGCATAAATAGAGTACCTGTCAACAGGCGAATCCCAACCTGTCTCTGATTTGATGCTAGAGCCTGCACTAGTCAAAATAGTTTGCTGAATTTTCCCCTTGTTTGCAGTCTCCATAGCATAAGTCCATAGTGCTGACTGAGTCTCTGGTCCCTTCTCAATCTGGACTCCATATGCAGAAGCATCACCTCTAGCTATCACATAAGAAGTACGCGCAGCCATGTCATCCACTAACTTTTTCATTCCACCTTTACCAAAGTTGGTAGCAAGTGGAGCCCTTGTCTCACTCAACCAAATCTTACCATCTTGTCCCCAATATACCAAATTCTTCCTCCTTGCATCCTGAAAAGATTCACAATCCCTGCAATGCTGATGGTCCATAGTATCACACCAAATACATCTCCGATCTCTCCTAGGTGCACTAGGAGCACTAGAAGAAGTAGTAGGCGCAGTCGAAGCAAACTGCTCTTTCAACTTTCCCACCAACTCCGCTTTGACTGACTCCAGTGTCAAATCTGTTATGCCTTTGATTATGTCATCAAGAGAGGTAGGCACCGATGGAGCGGATGGTTTTGGAGCAGAAGGTGTAGGCATCGGTCGTGGAACAGGAGGAATAGGTGGAGTGGAAACAGTAGGCACTGGCATAGGCCAAGAAATTGGCTGAGGAGGAGAAGAAATAATAGGGATAGAAGCAGGCATAGGAGCAGATGATGGTGTAGGTGTCATGGAACCATTCTGTAGGCGAGTCTTCCATATCCTCCTCTTGGTCAAAGTCGAGACTGCATCCTGAGCATCCTGCCAATCCGTTTTAAGACCCATAGGCTTCGTGCGATCCTCAAGAAGCTCACCCAATTCTTCTTGAAGAGCAGGATCTGCAGCTTGCAAGAAAAGCTCAACTTTTTCAACATCCAATGCTCTTTGTTCAATGGCATCAAGCTGACTATACCTCTCCTCAAATTCTCAAATCAACTCCGAAGCAGCTAGACCTTTGTTTGGCATGTAGACCCACTCTCGGAATGACCACCGAGTAGCCATATCAAAGTCCTCAAGGAAATATTCTTCTTTCAAGGCCTTCTTAAAATCTTGCCAATGTGTATTTTGAATAAAAAGATCAGTCACTTTTGCCCTCAAAGCGGGTGTGACAAGACGAAGGAAATACTTACTCATAAGTCCAACTGGAACTCCGAAAAACCCCATCTTGATCTCATATGTCTTCAAATATGCTGAAACATTATAGCCGTCAAATAGCTTCTTCTCATTCTCAACTGCTTCAATAGCCTTAGTCGCGCTGTTTGCATTCTCCTGCTCCGAATAGAGTTGTCTTTGCTGAGACAACTGCTATTGATGCAATTGTTGCTGCTGCTGCATATACAATTGTGTCTGCTGATTTTGGAGCTGCATATACATGGACATATTCTGCAAAATCTGCTTTAGATCCTCTGTTGAAGTACTTGACGCAGCAGTCATTGATGGAGCTGAAGTAGAAGACGCAGCTGGAATTGTAGAAGAGGCTGAAAGAGAGGCTGAAGTATCTCCCATCCTGAAATTTCTACGACGCTTTCACGTCAGGTTCACCAAAGTTGTCGAAGGGTTTTCGAAAGCAAAGTCACGACCACAGAGGACCTTGAATAATTTCAAGATAGAAGATTCAGCATGTGAATAAGCAGGACGTGAAAATGATACCAAATAGTATCTATATTACTGCCATGAAGTTTGCAAAATACAAGATGACTTCTAATCTGATCAGTCCACTGATTTTAGGCCTCTCAATTTAATTCTGCTGCATTTGTAGATCCTTGACCTCAAACACTATGTGCAAAAATTTAGAATTCAAATATACAACACTATCGTGATCTTCTTGGATTCAGATGTCGAGAATGTGTGGGAAACTGCTATCAATGAGTTTACAATCAAGAGGCATGAACTGTAATATAGTCTCTTTACTAATTTCTCGAACTATGGTCCATCCTGTGTGGAAACTGTATCTATTCATCAAGAGCTCTTGAACTTGTTTCACAGTTTTTCCCTTCCATTGCTCCAAGAAAGAGCTAAGGTTTCCATAGAGATCTGAAAACTCTGTTTTTGCTTCTTTCAGCACACTAATGCTACTGAATTATAGATCAATGCCATTCAGATGCACTCGTAAGAAGTTGTTTAATACAATAATCTCTGAAAACAGTCTGCATCCAAAGGAACTGCCCCCTTTTTTACAAGAGAATCTCGTGTGCTCAACTATCTCATCACATTGTATGTTAGTTATCAACCGATGTGCGATGAAAATTGCTGTCCTGTTCTGTGTAAGCGAATTGAAAGTTGAGAGAATTTCTGCCTCAGTAGTGCTGCCTAATGCACTACTTGCCTCATCACAGAACATTAATGGAGAGCCTTTCAGAAAAGCTCTTGCTAGTGCCACACGCTGCTTTTCTCCATCACTCAACTTTAAATCCCGCTCTCCTACTTGTGTCTGATACCCCTTGAGGAAAACTCATAATAATGTTGTGTATTGATGCAAGCCTTGCGGCATCATAAAACTTCTTCTTTTCTGGCTGACAGTCGCTTATTCACTTTCAACCGTTTGCTAATTCTATTCAACGTATCCCTGTAGCATCACATTCCACAACATAATATTTTGATTTCATGGGCTCTCCAACACCTCGATTCCACCACCATCCAAATCCAAATTCAAATTACCAAGACGACCAGTCAAAGTCACCAGAGTTACATGTAAAGATGAAGAGCGGGGCTGCTGAGAACTAATTCCACTGCCTCCGTCTGGGCATGTGGCTCCTGAGCAGTATTCATACCAATCGGCGGCTGATAATCAATCTCAATCCAATCTGACGGAACTGTTTGGTCTTCCGCAACCAAAGAAGCATCTTCGTTTAGATTAGTAGGGAAGAACGAGTACGTGCGTGACGAGGATGAAGTGCATAGTGTTGAGATAATCACCAGTTTGCTGTTCTGGTCCGTTGCTGTCTTATGCCTTCTTTCCACTTTTGAAAGTCATGGATGCAACTCATCCTGTCCGCATTTCCCCTTAAAAAAATATTTTTTTTATGACGGAGAGAGAGCTTGCCTCGAATCATCCAATGATGCTTGTCGTAACTTCTGGCTGAAGCTCTCAAAGCTGAAGTGCCCCTCTTGGTGTGGCAAAGGAATCAAATTCAGATGAATCATCACTCACCTCCTCTGCACACTTGATTGCCTCCTCCCCTAAAAGCTCCTCCCTTCCGACTGAAAAAAAAACATTCCCCTCCCTCTCTGTTGAATTCGCGTCGCTTTTTCCTACACAGTCGATGCCCTTCATCGTCAAAATTAGCTCTTGAATCAGCTAATTAGCCTCCCCATTCCGAGATTCCCTGCGCCCCATTCAGCGAAAAAAGGAACACCCATGAGAAATATATTTTTCCCAAGCTCTTTTGCTGCTTGTCGCTTATAGATGTAACCTATTTTGTGCAGCATAGGCTCTCCAAAAGCTGCTTCTGAAAGACGATGAGCCTCTTCTTTTGCCCATTCTATAAATGCTTGTCTATTATTGACAAACAATTCTAACTTCTTCTCCAAAATTTTCACAAGTTTCATTTCCCTCTCTTTTTGTACCTCCTTCATCTTCTCTTGAGCTCTGACTGGATCATCTGTTCCTAAATCTAGAGATGCCATAGTTGCCATTGCCAGCTGGCCAATGTACTCCTCAAAGAGTTCGCTACCAAACAGCATTCCAAACATAGCTGTAGGGTCCAACATGCTTTCCTTGGAAAGAGAAGATTTTCCATATCTGTCATAAGTTTCTCTTTGTTGAGGATCACTCAATACTTGATATGCCTCTCCTAACAACTGAAAATTCAAAGCAACTTGAGGATATTTGGATTTTGTCCGGATGTACCCTTCTTGCCTTGTCATAGTAAGCCTTCTTGATGGCAGTAGGGCTCGCATCAGTGCTTACGCCTAGGATATCATAGAACTCGGTCTCCTTCACCATATCCCCACTCGCAGACCAGAAAGGGCCACTGACACCATACTCCCATGCAACATTAGAGCTTTGCAAAATAGTAGCTGCCCAAGTCCACTGTGATACAATGATACTCGCAATCAAGCCTGTCTTGATGCTCCTACCAGTTGTATTGAACCATTCTGAGGTGTACTGAACATCAAGCAAGCTCCCACATTTGGCATACATATCCACCAATGTACTTCAATTTGCATCTCTTGGAAATAATTTAGTACTTCCTCACAAAGCCCATAATCGGCATATCTTGAAATAAGTGTAGCCCATGAGATTGCATCCCGAGTTACCAATCTATCAAAAACTCCATGTTCTTCTATGTCACATTTAGCATACATGTCAACCAGAGCATTGTTGATTAATTCCTCTTGCTCCAAACCCTCTTCACTATATTTTCTGCATAGAATGAAAGAGCAAACATAACGACTAAGTATGTACAAAGTATCAAATCACACACACAACTTTTGGGTGGTTTTCACACCTCAAATGCGTATCAATATGACACCGCTGCCTTCGACGTTGAATATTTTTCCCTTGATATTCGTAATTTTTAGCTATTTTTAAGCACTTCTCGGCATCAAAACTCTGCTCTCACAACCCTGTTCAACATCAATAGCTTCAGCTTCATAAAAGAAACAAATCTTATCTATAAACTGGCTGAAAAAAACTGAGGTCCTTCACGTCTCTTCTTGCTATTTCAGAGAGAAACACTCTGCAGGTTGTTTGCTGATCAGTACTGTATAGGAAGCACCAAGATAATCTGTATGCCGAAGACTAGACTCTTGTTATATCAGAGAGGAACACTCTGCAGGTTGTTTACTGATCATTACTATATGATGAAGATTGTCTAAAACGTGCCCTTACAACCTTGGATAGTAGAGTAATAGAATAAACTCTGTGCATGCTTTCATCTCCGCATGAACAAACCTCACAAGGCTCTGAGATGCAGAATTTATCCACTGGTCAAGAACATTGGTGGAGTCCAGCAGACCTTTATAGTTTAAAGGAATAAAAGGAGTTCCACATTCTATCTTGATTCGGATTGCATTCTGAACCAAAAATCTATAGGCATTGTACCAAGGCAAGAACACATCTTTCACCAATCGAAAGACTCCTGCTTTCTTGAACCGCAAAGGTTTTGCTCGAACAACTGGGAGTTGATAAGATACAAGTGCCAAACATCAGCTCTAGCTTCCCAAAAGCATCTCCCTCTTCTAAAACTCGAGCACTTTCTGCATTATTGTGAACACTGTTCTTGGGTTTTGTGCCGGCTTTGATATCATGTGCTGCACAATTGTCATGGTCCTCTACTTTGCTGATCGGCTTCCTTTGCAACTGCTTCATTGCCATGGTGCCCTGAAATAGAGTCCCCCATTTTCGACCCAGCTTCATTCAATGGCTTCTTCTCCAAAGGCTTTGCACTGCTTGCAACACCATCCTTGACAATCTCATTAGAGTGTTCAGTGATGAACAATGAAACTGTAGATCTTTGGCTTTCAGGAATAGAAGAGCTGCCCTTAGTCAGAGTTGTGCTGCTAATATCATCATGTTCTATTTCACCTCAGACAAGCTTTGCCCCATTACATCCATCCTGATTGACAGTCTTAATGCTTCTTGATCCATGTTCCCCAAAAGCATGTCACCCCTCCTCCCCCTTTAGCTTTGCAATCTTGATTTTCTCCCCAGATAGCTCAAGTTTCTTGCAAAGGTGCTCAAGAGCTGCCTTCTTTGGTCCAGCGCTAAGTTTTATCTCCAATGCAAGAGATGACAATTCACGTTCCACATTCCGGATCTTTGAGTAATTGTCCTCAATAACCTTTCTAGCCTGCTCCTCGATGCTTTCCTTCACAATTGTGTATTCCTTCCACAGTAATCTCCTTCCCCTATTTTGCCGTTCATTGCTTTTTCTTCCCCAGGCCTACCACATGCCCCAGAAAAGCGGCCCCCTTTTTTACTAGAAAAGCGGTCGAGCCACTCCCAATTGAGCACTCCCTTGAAAGAAAATCCCTGATGCAATCACGAGATTGCTTCACTCAGAGAGGCTCTTGACACAAGTCTGTAAATTTCTACCAAGGATTTACCTCCTCTTCAATGAGACTATCGTTGTGCATGGTGTTCTTTAGAGACACACTTTTTTGGTTGATGTTTAATTCGTCCTCAAAATTTAGGGAGCAAAGCTTGCTACAGCCCACGCAGCACTAGGCATCATTGTGGTTTAGGTACAGGTGCCTCTTCTAGACTCTCAGTTTGACATACTTATATCAACCAAAAATTGCTTGTCACCCTCACTATACTCAACATATGCTGAAAGCAAGTTGTGCTATGTCATTGAATTGTGCTCTGACAACCCATTGAACACATTCTTTGCTTCCTCCATATCTCCATACATACCATATATAGTCAGAAGACCACTACAGACAGAAATGTATACACTATAACCCATCCTAGAGGCATCAGCATGCAATGCCCTTCCAATCTCCAATACGTCCATGGCTTTCCGGTCAGGATATGGCTCACCTTTCTTCAAAAGGGTGTTGCATGCCTGAAGGCTAATGAAAAATGTTGCCTTGCAAGGAATACAACCTTGTTCTTACATTTGTTTGTAGCATCGTAAACTGCTTTCCACTTGACCCTGCTCAACATAGGCTGAAAGCATCCCATTATGCCCACCATTGTTGAAGGAGGATCTATCAGGTGCAACCCTAGCTAAAAGGAAAGGTAGCAAAAGACCCCTCTCTCTACTATACTACCCATGCAGAACAAAATGCAAACACAACGACTAAGTATGTACAAAGTAACAAATGTCACACACACAACTTTTTGGTGGATTCCACACCTCGGATGCGCAACAGTAGGACATCCACCCCCTCTGATCCTGCACATCCTCCGGATGGGCCAACTACCCATGATCATTGTCGTCAAGATCCACAAACAAATCAATCTCTTCATTAACTATTTTCGGTATATCAGCAAGGTTATGTGTCATATCATCGGTCTCTTCTACATGAGTTTCTTCTCGTTGCTCTTCTCTTGCAAATTCTTCCAATGCATAATCCTCATCATCTCTTTTCTTGAAAATCTTGATTCTTTTCCTACAATACGCACTCTAAGCACTGTCCCATCCAATTCTGTCAGCTCATATATTGCATTAGCAAAGACATGTCTGACTATGTACGGCCCAAACCATCTTTTCACGATCTTCCGAAGTGCAGTATGTTGATTTTCAAGGCTACTATCAAAGACTAATACCCAATCTCCCTCTTCTATTTCTCTAGGCCGCAAGCGATGCCTGCTATCAAACCTGTCCTTATTTCTTAGTCTAGCAATCTTCAACGTATTAATAGCTAGCTGAATATCCTCTGGTCTTCTCTCCAACTACCGGATCCGAAGAGCTAAGAGCTCCTCTCTCGTCAAATCCTCCTGCCAAGGTAAAATTGACCAAGTCAAATCACAAGTCTCAGTCGGCATAACCGGTTTTTGACCATACATCAACTCTACGAGCATATATCCTATGGTAACACTGTGAGTCGTACGATCAACCCAGCAAATGGTAGAAGTCTCAGCCATTCTCCAATCCGTCCTCTGCATGCTTTGGCTAATGCTTTCACTATCGACAGATGCCCTCTTTCACTCTTTCCATTTTCCTCTGGATTGTATGCTATAGTTAGAGCCAACTTCATTCCTAGTTGAGAGAAAACATCCCTAGCTTCATATGCATCTAATTCACCGCAATCTGCAGTGATCTTACCAACACAACCATACCTGCAGAAAATTACTTCCAATAAGAACTTACACACTGCACTAGTGGTCTTCGTTCTCAAAGGTCTACCCTCAACATGATTGGTAAGATCCTCTCTAGCCAAAACAATATATCTCATCTGCCATAGACCCATAGGCATAGTAACCAAGTCAACTACCCAGTTATAATGAATGCATAGCAGATAGGTCGAATGAAGCTCGTGAAGGTTTCCTGCCATAATACCCACACATATGTCCAACAATGACAACCTCATTCACTCCAAAAATAGATTTTTGCCCTGATAGTGTCAAGTTCACTTCTTCTAACCTGGCCAAAATCTTTTCACAAGTTGAAATATGATCAGCCACAAAGTATCTGCATCCCTGCTCATTTAGGCTCTCATTCTTCTCTTCTTCTGCACACCCCTTAATGGGCACATCATTCAAGAAAGGCATGGTAAGTTGAGGTATGTACTCACGGAGGACCTTATGCATGGCATTCATCATATATGCAACAAAATTAGTGGCACCTTGAGGCAAGGTACACATCCTGACAAGCCCAATAGGAGTTCTCATAGTGGCTATTTCCTTGCTTTCCAAATCCAGTTGAAACTGATCATATCCTGAATAAAAATCACCTAAATAATAGATGGCACGTCTAGCAAATGCTTCTGCAAACTCATCTACAACTGGACTTATACCAACATTCCTGATACTAACTCTGTTTTACTGGCTGCATGTCCTGTATAAATCAGAGAGTACCATTCTTCTTTGGAACCATAAACCACCTATTTGAGTATGTTGCAGATGATGGCTCTAGGATTCCCATCCTGATTTTCTCATTCAACAAGTCAATTAACTTTGGAAGGTGTGCCCTTGACATTGAAATAGGTCGGAGGTTCCATGGAATATGAGGAATAGTAAAGATCACCATAGGAGCAACAACATCCGGATTCACACATCCAATCTCATGCGAAAAGAAAGCAAACCCCCTTCCATGTCGCTCAAGCATATCCTGAAAGCATTGTTTCTTTGAGAGTAGTAAGAAATCACCATTTCCAATTTTTAATTCAGCAAGAATCTCTGCTAAAAATTTATGACCTATATGCTCTGGATTCCTCAAAATTGGCTGCTTGGCAGCCCTCTCTATTTGTTGATCACTGTTAGATGGAAGCGGTCCAGCTACCGGCTTCACCTTCTTATCCACAGTCTTGTATTTCATGTGAACCCTGGCTTCATTATGATCCTTTGCATTACTCAAATCTTGCTGTAAATCAGCAATTCTACACTCTGGGGCTCAATATCCTCAGCCCTCTACTCTATGGACTGCATAGGAGTAGGCCTAAAATCTTGATGCTAAAATATTTTAGCAGTAAACTCTGTTGGCTGAAAGTTTTCAGCCCTCTGTGTCTCTGTAGGCTGATCATAATCAGCCGAAAACTCTATTTGCTAAATTTCTTCAGCACTCAACACTTTTTGCTGAGTCACCTCAGCCTCTAACTCTATTTGTGACACAAAATCTGAAATTTCATGAAACATGTCTAGGGACTGTACTGATACATTACTGTGACAACTCTGCATATCAGTTTTTAGCATATTTTCCATCTTTGTCATCGTATCTGCACAAACCGTATTATCATATATCCCATCTATATGCTCATCATCCTCTAAAATTCTTGCATTTTTCAAATCTTTCTCCTTCCTGCATATGTACTGCCTGGCAGCTCTAGGAAACTTAGAAGTCTTCTGATAACTCATCGAACTACTTGTTGAAATTCCAACAAAATTGGAGGAGAAAACACTGCTGGCGAGAACTCCAATCTCCTCTGCTCTGTACCACCGTCGTCTCGCGGGACAGCGGTACCTAATGAGAACCCGAATCCCTCACAGTGGGAACAGGTGCATCTCGAAGAGTATCCTTGTTTCTAGCATGATTTACACACACAGTCATAAACTGGACTGCTCTCATACCCTCTTTACTACGAATTCGTGCATAAGCAGATCCATCATCCATTACTTTCATTTCCATGTGCATTTCTGTGATGAATGGCTATCCAAGGATTATGGGGTAAGAGCATGAATCCTGCACAAAGAAATGGAAATCCTCCTCTACATCTCCAATAGAAATCATGACACTAGGACATGTAGCATACAAATCACATGCAGTGTTGTTGGCGGCTCTCATACACAACGCCACCCATGCTCTGCATCCATAGGCCATCTATTACTTTCATAAACTCCACGAACTATGAGATTAATCTCTGAACCATGATCCACCAAAGCAACATAAGGCACCTGTTTCTCTCCAATTTTTACCATTGTTTCTGTAGTTGCCCTAGCCCAATGACTCCACGAAAAGTGATTGCGCGGTACCAAAATAGACTCATCAGTTTCAACATAATGCATAGGAAAACAGAAGCATTCTCAACCATAACCTCATCCTCATCCTCATCCAACTCCCCAATCAAAACTCCCCATGTATCAGTAGTAGGCAATGCATGTCTTTTCCTCTTCAGGAATTCTTGGAACTGATCTTGAAACTCTCTTTTCGAGATGCCCAAAACCTCAGAAATAGTAAAAGTCACCTCACTGCCAAGTATCTTATCATTAAAGATTTTCTTCATGTCCGTAGATGTCTCAATATCAGACATCAATCTAAACCCTGGCTGCTTTCTCTCTCTAGGGTCTTGCCTCTTATGTTTCTTCTGAGCATCTTCCATCTGTCGTTTTGGCCCTAGTCTCAAAGACGGCCCTGCAATAGGTGGAGTAACAAACTCAACTCCTCTAATCTTTTTAGCTGCATTTGGATTCTCTTCATCCCTCTTATGCTTCTGCTCAACAACTACATCTACTCCCTGAGACTTAGCCAAGTAGGCATAAATAGTGTACCTGTCAACAGGCGAATCCCAACCTGTCTCAGATCTGATGCTAGAACCTACACTAGTCAAAATAGTCAGCTGAATTTTCCCCTTGTTTGCCGTCTCCATAGCATAGGTCCATAATGCTGATTGAATCTCTGATCCTTTCTCAATCTAGACTCCATATGCAGAAGCATCTCCTCTAGCCGTCACATAAGAAGTACGCACAACCCTATCATCTACTAATTTCTTCATTCCACCTTTCCCAAAATTGGTAGCAAGTGGAGCTCCTGTTTCAGTCAACCAGATCTTGCCATCTTGTCCCCAAAATACCAAATTCTTCCTCCTTGCATCTTGAAAAGATTCACAATCCCTGCAATGCTGATGGTCCGTACTATCACACCAAATACATCTTCGATCCCTCCTAGGTGCACTAGGAGAACTCCTAAGTGCAATAGGAGCACTTCTACGTGCAGTAGGAGCACTAGAAGAAATAGTAGGCGCAGTTGAAGCAAACTGCTCTTTCAATTTTCCCACCAATTCTGCTTTAACTGACTCTAGTGTCAAATCCATTATGCCTTTGATTGTGTCATCAAGAGAGGAAGGAACCGACAGAGCGGATGGTTTTGGAGTAGAAGAAGCTGGCATCGGTCTTGGAACAGGAGGAACAAGAGGATTAGAAATAGTAGGCAATGGCATAGGCCAAGAAACTGGCTGAGGAAGAGAAGAAATGACAGGGGTAGAAGCAAACATAGGAGCAGAAGACGGCATCGGTGTCATGGATCCATTCTATAGGCAGGTCTTCCATATCCACCTCTTGGTCAAAGTTGAGACCGCATCCTGGGCGTCTTGCCAATCCGTTTTAAGACCCATAGGCTTCATGCGATCCTCAAGAAGCTCTCCTAATTCTTCCTGAAGAGCAAGATCTGGAGCTTGCAAGAAAAGCTCAACTTTCTCAACATCCAATGCTTTTTGTTCAATAGCTTCAAGCTGACTATACCTCTCTTCAAATTCTCATATCAATTCTGAAGCAGCTAGACCTTTGTTTGGCATGTAGACCCACTCTCCGAATGACCACTGTGTAGCCATCCCAAAGTCCTCAAGAAAATACTCCTCTTTTAGTGCCTTCTTAAAATCTTGCCAATGTGAATTTTGAAGGAAAAGATCAGTCACTTTTACCCTCAAGGCAGGTGTGACAAGGCGAAGAAAATATTTACTCATAAGTCCTATTGGTACTCCAGAAAATCCCATCTTGATCTCATACGTCTTCAAATAAGCCGATACATTACGGCCATCAAATAGCTTCTTTTCATTCTCAACTACTTCAATCGCAATAGTCGCGCTGATTGCATTCTCTTGCTCCAAATATAGTTGCCTTTGTTGAGACAACTATTGTTGATGCAACTGATGCTCTGCTGCATATACAATTGTGTCTGCTGATTTTGAAGCTACATATACATCGACATATTCTGCAAAATTTGCTTTAAATCATCTGTAGAAGTACTTGAAGCAGAAGTTGATGATGAAGCTGAAGTAGAGGACAAAGCAGGAATCGTAGAAGAGGCTGAAATTGATGTTGAAGTATCTCCCATCCTGAAATTTAAATGCGATGCTTTCACGTCAGGTTCACCAAAGATGTCAAAGGGTTTTTCGAAAGCAAAGTCGTGACCACAGAGGACCTTGACTAATTTCAGGATAGAAGATCAATCAAGCAAGATCACGATTCAATTTGAAAGAAGGTCACCTCAATTTCGGATAATGGCCCTATAATCAACTTGTTCAAGCCTTTTGGTCTCTTGAATGTGGCGAATAGACCTGGATGTATGCAATACTAACTACATTTCACCCATTTGATTATAACCCTGTTCAATATCAACAGCTTTAGCTTCATAAAAGAAACAAATCTGATTTATAAAGTGGCTGCTCAAAAAAATTGAAGTCCTTCACCTCCCTTCTTGCTATTTGAGAGAGAAACACTCTGCAGGTTGTTTGCTAATGAGTACTGTATAGGAAGCACCAAGATAATCTGTATGCTGAAGACTAGACTCTTGTTATATAAGAGAGGAACACTTTGCAGGTTGTTTGCTGATCAGTACTGTATGATGAAGATTGTTTAAAACGTGTGCTTACAACCTTGGATAGTACAGTAATAGAATAAACTCTCTGCACGCTTTCATCTCCGCATGAACAAACCTCACAAGGCTCTGAGATGCAGAATTTATCCACTGGTCAAGAACATTGGTGGAGTCTAGCAGACCTTTATAGTTTAAAGGAATAAAAGGAGTTCCACATTCAATCTTGATTCGGATTGCATTCTGAACCAAAAATCTATAGGCATTGTACCAAGGTAGGAACACATCTTTCACCAGTGCAAAGACTCCTGCTTTCTTGAACCACAAAGGTTTTGCTCGAACAACTGGGAGTTGATAAGATACAAGCGCCAAGCATCAACTCCAGCTCTCCAAAAGCATCTCCCTCTTCTAAAACTTGAGCACTTTCTGCATTATCGTGTACACTGTTCTCAGGCTTTGTGCCGGCTTTGATATCATGTGCTACAGAATTGTCATGGTCCTCTACTTGCTGATCGACTTCCTTTGCAACTGCTTCATTGTCATGGTGCCCTGAAACAGAGTCCTCGGTTTTCGACCCAACTTCATTCAATGGCTTCTTCTCCAAAGGCTTTGCACTGCTTGCAACACCATCCTTGACAATCTCATTAGAGTGTTCAGTGATGAACAATGAAACTGTAGATCTTTGGCTTTCAGGAATAGAAGAGCTGCCCTTAGTCAGAGTTGTGCTGCCAATATCATCATGTTCTATTTCACCTCAGACAAGCTTTGCCCCATTACATCCATCCTGATTGACAATCTTAATGCTTCTTGATCCATGTTCCCCAAAAGCATGACACCCCTCCTCCCCCTTTAGCTTTGCAATCTTGATTTTCTCCCCAGATAGCTCAAGTTTCTTGCGAAGGTGCTCAAGAGCTGCCTTCTTTGGTCCAGCGCTAAGTTTTATCTCCAATGCAAGAGATGACAATTCACGTTCCACATTCCGGATCTTTGAGTAATTGTCCTCAATAACCTTTCTAGCCTACTCCTCGATGCTTTTCTTCACAATTGTGTATTCCTTCCACAGTAATCTCCTTCCCCTATTTTGCCGTTCATTGCTTTTTCTTCCCCAGGCCTACCACATGCCCCAGAAAAGCGGCCCCCTTTTTTACCAGAAAAGCGGCCTAGCCACTCCCAATTGAGCACTTCCTTGAAATAAAATCCTTGATGCAATCACGAGATTGCTTCACTCAGAGAGGCTCTTGACACAAGTCTGTAAATCCGTGTAAATGGTGTAGAGCAAATACCAACAGTTTTTTCCAAAGAATTCTACCAAGGATTTACATCCTCTTCAATGAGACTATCGTTGTGCATGGTGTTCTTTAGAGACACACTTTTTTGGTTGATGTTTAATTCGTCCTCAAAATTTAGGGAGCAAAGCTTGCTACAGCCCACGCAGCACTAGGCATCATTGTGGTTTAGGTACAGGTGCCTCTTCTAGACTCTCAGCTTGACATACTTATATCAACCAAAAATTGCTTGTCACCCTCACTATACTCAACATATGCTGAAAGCAAGTTGTGCTATGTCATTGAATTGTGCTGTGACAACCCATTGAACACATTCTCTGCTTCCTCCATATCTCCATACATACCATATATAGTCAGAAGACCACTACAGATAGAAATGTATGTTGAGATATCGAGCTCCACAGTGATACTCCAGGGTGACCGTTGTGTATTTATGTCACCAACTTGTCAGTTGCAGACGCGGTTGGTACACCGCCCATGAATAATAGCTACATGATAGCTATCCTTATCTACTCTAGTTCGTGGCTTTGTTAGTATGCCACCTTAGTTAGTTGAGTTTGGTTTGAGACCCATATATAGGGTTCTTCTATTTCTTTGTACTGGAGTTCTTTTGGCTTACACAACTAAGAAGAGGAAAACTGTTTTCAGCCTCCTCCTTTGTGTGTATTCCCCCATTGTGCAAGCAAGAAAGCTACAAGTGAGACTCCTTCCTTCTCTCCCACAATCTTCACATGGTATCAGAGCCTTGTTCGTGGTAAGGAGCTCAAGAAAGCAAGCCAAGCTCGCGATGTTCTGGTAAGAGGAGTAGTGTTGCTTTCATTTTCTGTTTTGGGAGCAGATCTTTGCAGGTAGCACAGTCGGAAAGTGCAGGAGTGCATTGTTTCAGGTTGAGACGCCCTTTGCGGTGAAGCAAGAGGGCAGTATATGCTGCGGGAAAGGGCTTTAGCCTTTGGCGACCTTCTTTTTTTGATTTGAGGCCATTTCGGGGCCTGTTTTGGAGGTGGAAGTTCTCTGCACGCACTCAGGAAAAGGCCCAGTTTTATGCTATGCAGCCACTGTTCTACAGGTCGGTGAAAAGTTACTGTAGAAATTGCATCGTATGCCTGTGCGCAGAGACATTGGGAGTTACAGAATCATCCCTGTTGCCTGTTGATGCAAAATCGTCACTAGGAAGTGACTGTGTGGTCAAATACCACTTTCGTCAGTTTTGCAGATTTGCCTTTGTGAGGCTGAAGCTGTGTTCTTTGCAGTGACAGAATTTTTTGCAGTGTTCTGTAATGGCGTCTGATTCTCTTTCACAGATTGTCACTGAAAAGCTTGACAAGAACAAATTCCAAGCATGGAAGTTTAGAATGACGAATTTCCTTATGGGAAAAGGATATTGGGAATTTGTTGCAGGAAATGAAGAAGAACCAGTTCTTCCTGATGTTCCCAGTCAACAGCAAATGCAGGCATTCAAAGCATGGCATGAGAGAGCCAGGAAAGTTATGTACTGGCTGTCTATCAGTATTTCAGACTCTATGATTGTGCATATTCAGGATGCAAGTATGCTAAAGGAGGCAAGGGATACTTTGTCAAAAATGTATAGCACAAATACGCAAGCAAGGAAAATGCAGCTCAAGCAAGAGTTGCATAATGTGCAAAGAGAAAATATGAGCATCAATGACTACCACATGAAGGTGAAGAAGATTGCAGATGCACTTGCTTCCATCGGGTCGCCAGTGGAAGATGATGATTTAGTTTCTGTGACCTTGAATAGTCTAGGAAAGGATTATGCACAGTTTCGGACATCCATTTCAGTTCGTGAAAGATTTCTTGATTTTGAGGAGCTGATTGCTCTTCTAATTTCTGAGGAGCAAAGAAATGGTGGTGCATCTTCTTCGAGAGGAACTTCAAAAGAAGCTCTCTTCTACTCAAATGCTGGAAGAGGTAGAGGCAGAGGTAGAGGAGGCCGATTTGGAGGCCGTGGTAGAAATCAGAATATGCAACAAACTCAAGAAAACCAGTCCTATGGAGGAGGACGTGGTAACTCTAGAGGCAGGGGGAGCCAAAGAGGTCGTGGTGGATGGTAAAGAGGCCAAAATGCAAACAGTAATGTTGAATACTACTACTGTGGTAAAATGGGTCATATGGCTAAAGACTGCTATAAAAAGCAGAATGACATCATGAATGGAAAACTGCAACAAGGGAATTATGCATCTTCTAGTAGACAGGGTGATGACAGAAATGAGCATTTGTTTATGGTGCAGCACATGAACAATTCTGTGACAAGTGCAAAAGAAAGCAATGATATATGGTATGTTGACTCAGGTGCATCAAACCACATGACAGGTCATGCAGAATGGATGGAGGATGCAAGGAAAATGGAAAAACCAGGATTTGTTGAAACTGGTGATGATATTGCACATCCTATTGTGCAGATTGAAAAAATTCCTTTGTCTATGCAGGATGGGAAAAAGAAATACCTGTCCGATGTATTTCATGTTCCCAATATCACCAAGAATCTGGTTTCTGTTGGTCAAATGGTTGAGCAGGGCTTGCAGGTCAGATTTAATCCTCATCGATGCTTTGTTGAGGATATGAAAAATAAAGGTCGATTGATAGCAAAAGGAAAGAAGAAGGGCAGAATGCTTACATTGGATGCAGACATGTCTGAATTGAGTGCAGCAATGTTTGCACATGGGACCGGTGTAGTTGCAGATATTGATATCTGGCATAAACGCATTGGTCATGTTAATGTACAGTGACTTAAATCAATGCAAGCCCAAAATATTGTTGCAGGTTTGCCTAAATTCAAGGTTGCAGAAATGCATAAGGTATGTGAAGCCTGTCAGTTTGGAAAACAGGCAAGGAAACCATTTCCTAGACATGTTCAAGAGAGTGAGAAGCCATTGGAATTAATCCACTCTGATGTGTGGACTACTAAAGCTGCATCTCTTGGAGGCTGTCATTATTTTGTCACTTTTATTGATGATTATAGCATAAAAGTTTGGGTGTATTTTATGAAAAAGAAAAGTGAAGTTTTTGGGCACTTCAAAACTCTTAAAGCTATGGTTGAAAAAGAAACAGGCATGCAGATAAAATGCCTAAGGTCAGATGGAGGGGGAGAGTACCTCTCAAATGAGTTTGCAAGGTTCCTGCAGGAGCATGGCATAAAGCAGCAATATTCATGCAGTCATACCCCACAACAAAATGGAATTGCAGAAAGGAAAAACAGGCATATTGGAGAGGTATCTCGTGCCATGCTCAATGAAAAAGACCTGCCAGATTTTTATTGGGCTGAAGCAGTTGCTACAGCAGTCTACATAATGAACAGGACTCCCACTGCAGCAATACATGGAATGACTCCAGAGGAGAGGTATACTGGTAGGGAACCAGATATTTCTCATTTGAAAATTTTTGGTTGCATTGCCTATGTACATGTGCCAGATGAGTTGAGATTCAAGTTGGATCCAAAAGCTGAGAAGTGCATCTTTATTGGTTACTCTCTGCAGCAAAAAGGGTATAGATGCTATAACCCTTCTACTCGTAAGTTTACAGTGAGCAGAGATGTTGTTTTTTATGAGATGAGTAGCTGGTATAAACCAGTAAATGTGATTGATGATGTAGATGCACAAAATGGTAATGCTGCACAGAATTCACAGCAGTAGTCACAAAATATTAGTGGACCTGGAGCGTCCTCTAGCAGTGGTTCACATTTTTCACCATGGACATGCAGATTGAGATCAGGAGAATCTTCTCAAGGTAATGCAGATAGTGATATGCAGGTATCACGAAAAGGAAAAGAGAAGGTTGATCAGCCCATGTTTGATGTGAATGCAGGTCACTCTTATGTGGATGGTGAATCCAATGGCTCAGAACAGAGCATTGATGATGAGTTGGGTATTCCTTCTATTCTTACACCTGGAGTAAGGAAGACCAGGGATGTTTTGAGAGCACCTGGGAGTGAACCTACTTTGCGCAGGTCTACGAGAGCTAGGTATCCTGTGGATAGGCTGAAATATGATGGATTTACAGCCATTCACTATGCATATATGGTCAAAGTGATACAGGAACCAGAACCCACTTCTTTTGAGCAAGCCATGGGAAAAGAAAAATGGGAGAAAGCCATGGATGAAGAAATGGATGCCTTGGAAGCAAATGCTACATGGGAATTGGTACCTTTGCCTAAAGGTAAAAATGCAATTGGCTGTAAGTGGGTTTATAAGGTGAAGCACAATGCAGATGGTTTTGTGAACAGATACAAGGCAAGATTAGTAGTCAAGGGGTATGCACAAACATATGGCATTGACTATGAAGAAACATTCAGTCCGGTTGCAAGGATGGCAGCCGTAAGAGCAGTCATTGCTATGGCTGCATCAAAGGGATGGTCTTTACATCAGATGGATGTAAAGAATGCCTTCTTGCGTGGTGATTTGCAAGAAGAGGTCTATATGGAGCAGCCACCAGGTTATGTGCATGATGTTCATCCTAAGTTTGTTTGCAGGTTGAAGAAAGCCTTGTATGGCTTGAAGCAAGCACCTAGAGCATGGTCTGACAAGATAGGACAGTATCTTGTCACTATTGGCTTTCAGATTTCCAAGGCAGATTTCTCACTTTATGTGAGAAAAACAGAGAAAGGTATTATGCTACTTGTCATTTATGTTGATGATTTGATTATGACAGGTGACAGTGATGAAGATATCCTTTATGTGAAAATGCTATTGAAGCAGAAGTTTGAGATGAAGGATTTGGGAGAGCTGCGTTATTTCTTGGGCATTGAGGTGATTAGATCACCAAGTGGGATACAGCTCTTGCAGAGGCAGTATGGATTGGACATGCTGTCCAAATATGGGATGACATGCTGTAAGCCTATTTCAGTTCCTTTGGAGCAGAATGTGAAGCTGAGCACAGATGCAGGTGAGCTTCTAGAAGACCCTACTATGTACAGACCCATAGTAGGAAGTTTGATTTATATGACTATTACTAGGCCAGATTTGAGCTATGTTGTTGGATTGGTAAGTCAGTTTATGCAGGCTCCAAGGAAGCCACATTTGGATGTGGCTAGACGCATACTCAGGTATGTGAAGTGCACATTGCAGTATGGACTATTTTATGAGACTGAGGTTCAGATACAGTTGCATGGATACATTGATGCTGATTGGGCTGGTAGTATTTCTGATAGACAATCTACCAGTGGATATGTGTTCTCTTTTGGGAGTGCTGCAGTCACTTGGAGCAGCAAGAAACAGCCTACAGTTGCCTTGTCGAGCATAGAGGCTGAGTACAGGGGTGCAACAATGGCTGCATGTGAGGTAGCTTGGTTGCATAAGCTACTTTATGATATGCATCAGCCTACAGATGGGCCAGTTGTCATTTATTGTGACAACATGAGTAGTATACACTTGGCAAATAACCCAGTCTATCATGCTAGAACAAAGCACATTGAGGTGCATTATCACTATGTGTAGGAGAGGGTTTTACTAGGTCTTATTGATCTAGTTTATGTCAGCACAGAGGATCAGGTAGCTGACATATTCACGAAGGCATTGGGCACAGAGAAGCTGCGCAAGTTCAGAGACCTGCTTGGTGTGCAAGAATTGGGATTGAGCTTGAGGGGGAGTGTTGAGATATCGAGCTCCACTCGTGATACGCCAGGGTGACCGTTGTGTATTTATGTCACCGACTTGTCAATTGCAGACGCGGTTGGTACACCGCCCATGAATAATAGCTACATGATAGCTATCCTTATCTACTCTAGTTCGTGGCTCAGTTAGTATGCCACCTTAGTTAGTTGAGTTTGGTTTGAGACCCATATATAGGGTTCTTCTATTTCTTTGTACTGGAGTTCTTTTGGCTTACACAACTAAGAAGAGGAAAACTGTTTTCAGCCTCCACCTTTGTGTGTATTCCCCCATTGTGCAAGCAAGAAAGCTACAAGTGAGACTCCTTCCTTCTCTCCCACAATCTTCACAATGTATACACTATAACCCATCCTAGAGGCATCAGCATGCAATGCCCTTCCAATCTCCAATACATCCATGGCTTTCCGGTCAGCCCACCTTTCTTCAAAAGGGTATTGCATGCTTGTAGGCTAATGACAAATGTTGCCTTGTAAGGTATACAACCTTCTTCTTGCATTTGTTTGTAGCACCATAAACTGCTTTCCACTTGACCCTGCTCAACATAGGTTGAAAGCATCCCATTATGCCCACCATTATTGAAGGAGGATCTACCAGGTGCAACCCTAACTGAAAGGAAAGGCAGCAAAAGACCCCTCTCTCTACTATACTACCCACATAGAACAAAATGCAAACACAACGACTAAGTATGTACAAAGTAACAAACGTCACACACACAATTTTTTGTGGATTCCACACCTCGAATGCGCAGTAGTACGACAACGGAGTTAAAAAAAAAGTGGAATGCAATGAGAAGCTTCCTTCTAATCGTGATTGCCATACCGGCTACCATCAAACGACATTCAACAGATAACTTTTTATTTTTCGTATGATGCTAATCTCACTAACTGGCTTCAATGAATATCTGGCCAAAAAGGAGGCAACATCAGATTAGGTATGAATTGACAAACTAGCCTATATGTTTAACGACTTGATAGTGTTCAGGGTGACGAAGGAGCGAGTTGTGGCATCGACGAGCTCGGAGAAGCACACGGAAGGGGTCCCATAGTCAAGGCCATTGTAACGGCAAAGAAGAAGGCTCAGTCGACAACAAGTCGAGGGAGAGAAGTCACAGAAGAGAGCATCGACGAAGGAGGAGGGTGACGGAGGAAGAGGACGAGATGAAGATGATGTTAAAGCTACGGAAATCAGATTCTATGTAACGCTACTGCGATGAAGGAGTGCCGAGAGCGAAAGTCGGAGAAGGCCGATGGAATTACTAAGATGACAGCAATATCGGTCAACGAAGGGCCAAGCTCTGTGTCTGCTAATGGTCGCTGCTAAGCCTTTGGTGTGAGCTGATATTATTGTCTATAGCCATGGTATACTTTGGTATAAATTTTCTCATCCACGACCATGAAAATGGTATAGCCTCCGATAAGTGGTGCCCTTCCACTCGTTGCGGATTTGGTCAGAGTGATAAATTACAAAGTGTATTACCTTGAATGTAACAACACTTGGACCAATAGTCCTGTGGATGAAGAGAAACAAGGAAAAGAGGTCGGTGCTAACATGCGCAACGTATCCAAGAACAGAGACCACGGCCATGATCAATGGTCGTGAAGTAATTATCCTCTATGGCTTATTTTGCTCATTAAGACATCATCAATTTTGACAAAAAGTTACCTGGATTTTTTGTAAAAGCTCAAGTAAAATAAATAAGAAAATAGAAAAAACTACTACTACTACAAACAAGAAAACAAGAACCTCTCCCTCCTCTCTCTCCCTGCCTCTCCCTCTTCCTCTCTTTCGCTCTTTCCCTATTATGTTTAATGTTCTCTCTCTCTCTCTCTCTCTCTCTCGTTTTTTCTTTCCTTTTCTCTCTTCCTCTCCCTCTCTCATTTCCTCTCCCTCCCTCTCCCTCTCCCTCTCTTTCTCTCTTTCTCTATTATGCTTAGTGTTTTTTCTATTATCTCCTCTCCCTCTCTCATTTCCTTTTCTCTCTTCCTCTCCCTCTCCCATTTACTCTCCCTCCCTCACCCTCACCCTCTCTTTCTCTCTTTCCCTATTATGTTTAATGTTTTTTCTCTCTCCTCTCTCTCTCTCTCATTTCCTTTTCTCTCTTCCTCTCCCTGTCTCATTTCCTCTCCCTCCCTCACCCTCACCCTCTCTTTCTCTCTTTCCCTATTAGGTTTAATATTTTTTCTCTCTTTTTCTCTCTCCTCTCCCTCCCTCGTTTCCTCTCCCTCCCTCACCCTCTCCCTCTCTTTCTCTCTTTCCCTATTATATTTAATGTTTTTTCTCTCTCCTCTCCCTCCCTCGTTTCCTCTCCCTCCCTCAGCCTCTCCCTCTCTTTCTCTCTTTCCCTATTATATTTAATGTTTTTTCTCTCTCCTCTCCCTCTCTCATTTGCTTTTCTCTATTTCTCTCCCTCTCTCATTTACTCATCCTTTCCCTCTCTTTCTCTCTTTCCCTATTAGGTTTAATGTTTTTTCTCTCTCCTCTCCCTCTCTCATTTCCTCTACCTCCCTCACCCTCTCCCTCTCTTTCTCTATTTCCATGTTATATTTAATGTTTTTTCTCTCTTTTTCTCTCTCCTCTCCCTCTCTCATTTCCTTTTCTCTCTTCCTCTCCCTCTCTCATTTCCACTCCCTTCCTCACCCTCTCTCTCTCTCTTTCTCTCTTTCCCTATTATGTTTAATATTTTTTCTCTCTCCTCTCCCTCTCTCATTTCCTTTTCACTCTTTCTCTCTCTCTCTCATTTCCTCTCCCTCCCTCACCCTCACCCTCTCTTTCTCTCTTTCTCTATTAGGTTTAATGTCTCTTTCCCTATTAGGTTTATTTTTTTTCTCTCGCCTCTCCCTCTCTCATTTCCTTTTCTCTCTTCCTCTCCCTCTCTCATTTCATCTCCCTCCCTCACCCTCTCCCTCTCTTTCTCTCTTTTCCTATTATGTTTAAAGTTTTTTCTCTCTTTTTCTCTCTCCTCTCCTTTCATTTTTTCTCTCTCCTCTCCTTCTCTCATTTCCTTTTGCTCTCTTACTCTCCTTCTCTCATTTCTTCTCCCTCCCTCACCCTCTCCCTCTCTTTCTCTCTTTCCCTATTATGCTTAATGTTTTTTCTCTCTCCTCTCCCTCTCTCATTTCCTCTCCCTCTCTTTCTCTATTTCCCTATTATGTTTAATGTTTTTTCTCTCTCCTCTCCCTCCCTCATTTATGCTCCCTTCCTCACCCTCTCCCTCTCTTTCTCTCTTTTCCGATTATGTTTAATGTTTTTTCTCTCTCCTCTCCCTCTCTCATTTCCTCTCTCTCTCTTTCTCTCTTTCCCTATTATGTTTAAAGTTTTTTCTCTCTTCTCTCCCTCTCTCATTTCATTTTCTCTCTTCCTCTCCCTCTCTCATTTCCTCTCCCTCCTCCCTGTCCCTATCCCTCTTTCTCTCTTTTCCTATTATGTTTAATGTTTTTTCCTTCCTCTCCCTCTCTCATTTCCTCTCCCTCCTTTTCTCTCTTTCCCTATTATGTTTAATGTTTTTCTCTCTTCCTTTCCCTCTCCCTCTCTTTCTCTCTTTCCCTATTATGTTTAATGTTTCCCTCTCCCTCCCTCTCCCTCTCCCTCTCTCCCTCCCCCTCTCTTTCTCTCTCCCTCCCTCTCCCTCTCCCTCTCTTTCTCTCTCCCTCCCTTTCTCTCTTTCCCTATTATGTTCAATGTTTCCCTCTCTCCCTCTCCCTCTCCCTCTCCCTCTCCCTCTCCCTCCCTCTCGCTCTCCCTCTCCCTCTCTCATTTCCTCTCCCTCCCTCCCTCCCCCTCCCCCTCCCTCTCCCTCTCTAATTTCCTCTCCCTCTCCTCCTCCCTCTTCCTCTGCCTCTCTCATTTCCTCCCTCTCCCTCTCTTTCTCTCTCATTTCCTCTCCCTCTCTCAATACACACAAATTATACCAAAAAAAAGTAAGAGAGAGAGAGAAAACACAAAAGCAAAGCAAGAATGGACAATGCACTCACTGTAAAGGCTCGAAGAAGGGTTTGGCGGCTCCTCTTCGTGATAGCGGCTCCTCTTCACCTTCCGTATACCTCCTCTTCTTCTTCGCAAACAGCAACGGTGGCAGTGAGAAGCCTTCTTTCTCCCTCTTTCTCTATTTCTCTCACTCTCCCTCTCAAATGCAAGATGTTCGCTCTCCCTCTCACTCTCCCTTTCGCTCTCTCTTTCGTGTATGCACCCAAAATAACGCTTATCTTTTGCATTTTCTTCTTTGATGGGGTAAAGGGTTAAATTTGAGAAATTTATTTATGGTTACCCTTCCTAATACTAGATGATGCAATCTTTTAGCCACATGATTAGAGGGGCTTGTTTGATCTTGCAAGGTAAGCATTTCATCCTCTTCATCTAGAGGATTTGAAGGAGTCTATGTAGAGCTAGAAGGAGAATGATAAACTAGAGGTACCCACATCTTGGAAATCCTCTGTATAGTTTGTATTTCGGCCCGCATTTTTTTTCTCTAAGTACCATCGCTATTTGCGTTGCTATTAGCATCGCATTAGCGTTTTTTTTCATCAAAGTACCGTCGCTATTTGCGATGCTAATAGCGATGCCGCTATTTTATGTTGCAAATTGCCATCGCTATACCTCCATATCCTTGTAGTGATTTAGGGTGCTACTACTTGTCAGGTTGCAGTGTGGAATAACAATCGCAAAGAGCTTGAGTTTAGTCATGTATATGGATTTGGACATGCTGATACAAATATATCCTCAAGATTCTTGCATTTCAAGCTCTCATATGATCAAGATATCTTTGCTGACAAAAGAGTGATGTATTTGGATCTCAGACCCCTACACTTTGCCATAGTTTTAGGTTAGGATATTATCTATCAATATAACCAAAATCGCATCTACACTATGTATATATCTAAAATGTCAAACTAATTATCTATCCAATTTACTATTGATAGATAATGATTAACTTTTTCGCTACAAGTATGCTAAAGAAGTGGTTATTGGTGACAAAATGCTTGTTTGGGACCAAATAAGACTCAATTTATTACCTATATGGTTATAGGTAAATTGAAAATAGTTATTACTTAAAGATCATCATACTTTATCAATAATCAAAATGCAATGTATTGCTCTAATTAACATGATCTAACAATATTTCTTGTAGACATTCACTACACAATTGGAAAAGGGTTGTACAACCCATACACTCTTCAAGGAATAATCATTGTTGGTAATGTAGTCATCTTTGTGCATAGCGATTGGTTCCTAGATACAATGTTTCATCATCTTGCAATGGCACATCTACTCCCTTCAACTTATCAGGTTTTTCATTTTTTGAAACTCTATAAGGCTACTTTATATGAAACTTTTGTTCAAACTAAAAATGAATAATCTTTGTGGTTTCAGTTTATATTGGGTTTGCCACGAGCATTCTATTGGCTCTTTCGGAAGGATATCTATTCTAGCTTGTATTATGCTATTGAATCAAGCATAGGAATACCCACATTTATCTTAACATATGGTGGTGGCATATCTCTCTTAACATCCATTTTTACTATGTCAACAATACTCAAGATATTTCCTATTTTGGGTATATGAACTAATAGAAATTCACCAAATAAGGATCAATAGCCTTTTCTCCCATTCATCAAAAGAATTTTTGTTCTCTACAATCATCACAGCCACATCCTAATTGATAATGTTGTACTTTCATAAAGCATGAATCATGGATACCTTATGGGACTATTATAGAACTACATGGACTTAATGCCAAATGTTTCTCCTCTCTCAATCACTCACTCCGTGTGTGTGTGTGTGTAACATCTAATGAACTATGATGATTTTCAATATTTACAAAATATAAATTTATCCTTAAGTACATGTATATGTACATCCTTTCATGTGAGTGTATACACCTGTGCATACCTCCACACATGTCTGTGTGTGTGTGCAAGCATATACACATACATGTAGATGCATGCATGCATGTGGGGTGCCAATTTTACAAGTAGAATAGAAACTCTATAAACTTAATGATAAACAAAGACTACAATAGAATTGGAGTAGAGAAGTGGAGGCATATATTGTTAAGCAAGTTTATCCTTGTGTGTGTATTAATGTGTAATAACACGTGGGATGGTGTTTCTAACAAATGACATTATAAACATCATTTTAATTACACATAAAAACATGTACTTCTATGACTCAATAAATACTTATTTATACGTGTCCCTATCTTTGAAATCATGCATGCTCCATTTTTTACTTTCCCTTTGAGGAAAAAGATCAAAATTAAAGAAAAGAGTCACACATACACACAATGAGAGAGAGAGAGAGAGAGAGAGAGAGAGAGAGAGAGAAGAAGAAGAAGAAGAAGAAGAAGAAGAAGAATAATAATAATAATAATAATAATAATAATAATAATAATAAAACAAGGAGAAGTAGAGAGATAACAAGAGAGAACTTTAGCCTTTAAGGGAAGTTACAATGACACCTAAGTGGGCACATCTTCTATTGAAGCTTTCAATGTAAACCCTCGGTTAAACCTTTCATTTTTGTTATCTATAAACTTAGCTTTTTATTTGCATGGGCATAAAGGGCACCATCTCTATAGGTTTATTGCAGGTATTTTGTGTATACAAATGTGGACATTATCTTCTTTGTGAATGCATTTTGATATGTTGCAAAAATGAGGTGTTGTTGGGTGTTTTAACACAAAAGTAACTACCATATTTCTTGATGTTTTTAACATGTGTTTTCATTTTTTTCTTTTGGATTGGTTAATACATTAGGTATATGGTTTTTTATAGAGAAACCAAGATATTTATCCTAGTGATAAATGCGTTATATAGATAGTTTGATAGGACGATCATATCATCCTCAAAACAAGATGTAACCTTCAACTCTTATATTTACATTTTCTCTTCTCTTTCTCTTTTGAAAATAATTTTGGGTATCTTAGGCTTATTTGTATTTGAACTTTAGAGTATAATTATCCTCAAGAGAAAGACAAAATGAAAGTGTGGATATCTTAACATTTAATAGTTATATGTTTATTATGCTTTGTGGCTGAAAAGTTTAATTAGTAAGAGAGATAATTTCCCCAATTAGAATATCAATAGGTGCATTTTTTTAATGTTTATAGAAGCGTTTAAAAGTATGTTTTTGACTAGTTTAATGAAGTTTCTAACAAAAAATTTAAAAGCATCTTAATAAGTAAATTTACATAAATATACTTATAAATATAAGCTACTCAAGTTTAACGGATTTATTCATGAGAATGTGACAATATAGTTGTGGTACTAGACCCTAGACTTCCAAGAAAATTCATGGTAAGGAACTCAATGGAGATCATGCACTCTCTATATACTTACAATTTACTCATTAGATCTTTATAGAAGAGAGATTTGGATTTAGCATTAATGGCTTAGTGTTTAGATTTTAGTGCTTAGAGTCTAGCGCTTTGTTTAGGGTTTAGATTTTACTAATTAGGGTTTAGAGTTTAGGGTTTAGTTTTGTCCTATGCGTCAATGGGTAGTTCTCCACAAGGTGGATACATTATTTGATAAGGTACCATGTGAGAGGGTTCATGGTTTTGTGTTTTGTGTTTAGGGTTGAGAGTTTTGGATTTAGGGTTTAGGGTTAGGTTTTAGGATTTGCATTTCGTATTTAGGATTTAGTATTTAGGTTTTAGGTTTTAGTATTTAGGGTTTAATTTTTTGCTAGTTTAAGGGTGTAGAACTCTAATGTGCTTTGATGGGTAGTGCTTCATAAAGTGGATATATTTTTTGCTAAGACAACACATGAGAGGAAAAGTCCCAAAGTTGATATGTAGGACAACATGAAAGCTATTAGTATCTTTAAGTTCTAGGTATGAAAGGGGGATCTATACTGCAATACCAAAGACTACATGCCTTTCTCCTAAGCTTGAGTATACCAATCATTAATGTTAGAGTGGATACGTATAATACTTTTACAAGTGAACTTATCAAAGACTTTACTTCATCATCCAAACAAGTATGAATATCAATATGAAATATAATATATACCAGGCATTCATGTTCAAGGAGAGTGTCAAATGTAAAGGTCACACTCCATTGCAAAGCAAACACCAAATTACCACAATACTACAGTGTTGAGCTTTGTTGAGCTAAGTAAATGCATGTAAAAGAGTTTTCCACAAATTGTTAGGTAAGGATATTATAATGTCCTCCCTCATGGAATTTGATGTGTATAATAGTTCAAAGATGGAGTCTGCCTATTGAGTAATGTTTTCTTAGATGATGATTGCAATCAAATGTGGAAAAATGTTTTCTCCATGCATGTCAAGATGGATAATCTAATTTTGAATGGTTAGAATGTAAACCATACATATTATTGTACATATCACAAGAAAATAAAGATGAAAATCTCATTATAAATTGTTGAGGGTTTAGGATTTAGTAGTCTCATTTTCTATGATTGGCATTCCTTCACAAAGTGGATACATTATTTGTCCTAGGTAACATGTGAGAGGGTTTAGGGTTTAGGTTTTAGTGTTTTGGGTTTAAGGTTTAGTATTTAGAATTTTGGGCTTAGTTTAGGATTTAGGAGTCTAGTATTTAGCATTTAGTATTTAGTGTTCACACAAGGAGCTTATAAAAGAATCCTACATAGGAAAACTCTTGGAATGTAAGAAACTCTCTAGTATTTCCTAGGTAGCTACATAAGTGTTTTCTACATATAGCTAGGGAATTACATTTCCCCCATCTCATAGTAGGGATCCTAGATATCAAGATATGAATCTCCCACATATAAATAGGGAGTTTTATTCCACACATCTTGAACCAGGTAGTATCTATAGGTCATATAACGAGGGAATCTAGTTCCCCATATACCATCACAAGGAATTACAAGTCACACAACTCGGGAATTCAATTCCCTATATCCCATAATAGGGAATTACAAGTAGCCATACCAAGATATACTTTGTGGAAAATGGTTACCAAACAAATTAGGGTTAAATTAATAGCCACTCAATCCCATGCTAGCTACACATTCTAAAAAATAATCCATGTTAATTTTCTCATAGATTGATGATTGGTTAGAAACTAATTTTATAGTGGGGTCTTGTTTATATGAGTAATGTTTTTGCATGAGTAATTATAGGTACAAAAGGTCATCCATGCCGGAACGTTGTCGAAGGATTTGTGAAAGCATAGTCGCGTCTTCAGAAGACCTTGATATATATCAAGATGGAAGATCAAACAAATAAATAATCAAGACGAAAATGATGCAGTCTATCTGCTCTTCCACAGTATTGTTTACATATTTATCCTGTTGCTTAATATTGACACCATACTCTTGAAGTACTAATGTCAAGTCTTCAATTGTCAAAACAAAGTGCTTCACCTTAGATATACATCCTCCTCTGTCACTCTGAATGCAGAGTTAGTACCCTTTTCTGATCAGTTGATCCAGCCATTGCCTTAGCACGGTATTGATGTGATCGACGAAGGATGTTGTCATGTCCATATGATAGAGTCCTTAACAAGCTTTAGTTGCTGGCTAGATAGCTTGAAAAGAGCTCGGAAGCAGTGACTTGCAATTGCTCACAGAAGAGAGAAAAACTTCAAGCTGTGTTCAGGGTCCTTAACATTATTCTCATTTCTGACCCTTATAACAGCAGTTGGAAGTATGTGTACAGAGGCGCAGCAAAGCGAGTTTCAACTCAAGGATATGACACTTTCGATCTCTGAACCGTATGTAATCTGCACAGGCGACTTGATTGCTCTAGATTCTATGTTTCTGCCTTGAATAGTCTTCATCAACATAAGAAGTACCAAAAGTTGCTCTATGTGTTGTGGATAACTGACAGCAGTGCCGTATCCTTTTTTTCCCACACCTGCAATGCTTCTTGAGTCTTTCCTAATCCAAACAGAGCATGATCTTTCTGGATAAATGCTCGAAAAGCTGTAGGAGAAAGCAGAAAGCTTAAATGCTTTGTTACAATCCTTTATTGCATGCTTGTGCAAGTCCAGCTTATTATGTCAAAATGCTCGATTGCATAGGGTCGACAGAATCGGGCTGCTGAGAGAGTAAAGTTGTGAGAATTTTTATAGCCTTCGACCACTCCATTGCAATGCAAGCCCGCGTGAGCTGCTGCTGCGGAGAATCGGAAGAAGACGACGTTCCCAGCAGAAGACCATGGCGGGAGACAAAGCAAGCGTATTATGCCTGCTTGTCTAAAGGCTCTCGTCTCACCTCTTCTGCCGTTGCTGCTTTCTTTGTCTTCGAAGCTTCCTCACTACCTCCACTCTGATGCTTCTTTTGTTATTCTTCTTCTCCCGAATTTTTCTTTCCGTCCAAGCATTATCCTAGAAGTTGTTAAGATCCATCACCCAGCTTTCATTCTTGATGCTTCAATTGTTCCCCTCAGTCGATTTTGCTATGGCTTCCTCACATTCTTTCCGCTTCGTCGTCAGAGTGTTCCTCCCCTTTTAGACCAGAAAAATCGCCCCTTCTCTTTCTCAGACCAGATGATCCTTACCTCCTTCCCCTTCACGCCTCGTTCTGGTTAGAATCTAAGGGCACCTTCAAATCTTCTGCTAGGCTGACAGCTTTGATCACAGTAGCAACAGTTTCATATTGTTTAGCCGTCTGAAAGAGTAGGCTTTTGAGCTGTGCAACCAGAAATGATATTGGCCGATTTGAAGCCTCAAACCCTACTGAATCTGAAAATGTTAATGACTGAATAGAGGCCTCAAGAAATCTATTGTTGCTCCCTGAAGTATTGCTCCGAGATTGTTTTTTTTCAAAAGTGAATCTCCCTCCGTCCTCCTTTCTCAGATTGCAGAGAGCTCCTTCCGACGGATTCGTATTTTAGCTTCAATCACTTTTTGCTCTTCTGCTTGCTCAACATCCTTCTCTTCGAAAACCATGCCAATTTGAGAAGTTGCGCCTCAGAAGCTCTGTAACAGCAGGCAGCCTACCTTCTCGCACATCTTCCTCTCTTCTCAGCAGACGTTGTTTCTCCTCTATTCCCAGATTTCAGAGCCAATATCTGTCCTTTGCAACAGATGGTCCAATGCAGCCTGAGCATCCCTGATCAAACCATGTTGAGACGGCAACCCATCACTAGCACCATAACCTCCCTGCACTCTTCGTTGCTCTCCCCTATTCCCAGATTGCAGAGCCCATATCTGTCCTATTTTCGCACTCTCCTCCTCCGTTTCTGCCTGGCCGTCCCGCCCAAAATGTCCCTTTTCAAAAATAGCTGAAAAGCTTTCTTTTTTTTTTCCAGCCTAATCCCCATCTTCTTTATCCCCTTGTTCTAAAGACTCTATCCTTGGCAATTCTTTTGCAGTTCCGTTACAACTAGTAGAGACAGTGTTACCAAGTATATGTTTACCATCCTCTGCAACCTTTTAATTCTTTCCACACACATTCTTCTTTCCTTTCTTTTCAGCCAGACCATTACCTAAAGCAGGATAACTCGCACGTGCATCAGCTTGCTCGCCTTCTCCTCCGATGCGTGTGCAGTCACATATGCATGCACCTGTGTGTGCTCATGGCCTGGCCGCCGTGCTCCCATGTAACATTAGAGCTTTGCAAAATAGTAGCTGCCCAAGTCCACTGTGATACAATGACACTCATAATCAAGCCTGTCTTGATGCTCTTACTAGTTATATTGCACCATTCTGAGGTGTGCTAAACATCAAGCAAGCTCCCACATTTGGCAAACATATCCACCAATGTACTTCGACTCGCATCTCTTGGAATTAGTTTAGTACTTCCTCACAAAGTCCATATTCGGCATATCTTGAAATAAGTGTAGCCCATGAGATTGCATCTCAAGTTTCCAATCTATCAAAAACCTTATTCTTCTCCATCTTCGGCATAGAATGAAAGAGCAAACATAACAACTAAGTATGTACAAAGTAACAAATCTCATGCACAACTTTTGGGTGGTTTCACACCTCGAATGCGCAGCAATACGACATCCACCCCCTCTAATCCTGCGCATCCTCCGGATGGGCCAACTTACCCATGATCATTATCATCAAGATCCACAAACAAATCAATCTCTTCGTTATGCATTTCCGGTAGATCAACAAGATTATCAGCTGTATCATCTGTCTCTTCCATTGGAGTTTCTTGACGTTGCTCTTCTCTCAAAAATTCTTCCAATGCATAATCCTCATCATCTCTTTTCTTGAAAATCTTGATTCTTTTTCCAGCAATTGGCACTCTAAGCACTGTCCCATCCAATTCTGTCAACTCATATGTTGCATTATCAAAGACATGTCTGACTATGTATGGCCCAAACCATCTTTTCACCATCTTTCGAAGTGCAGTATACTGATTTTCAAGGCTACTGTCAAAGACCAATACCCAATCTCCCTCTTCTATTGCTCTAGGCCGCAAGCGATGCCTGCTATCAAACCTGTCCTTGTTCCTTAGTCTAGCAACTTTCAACCTGTCAATAGCTAGCTGAATATCCTCAGGTCTCCTCTCCAACTGTCGAATCCGAAGAGCTAAGAGCTCCTCTCTCGTCAAGTCCTCCTGCCAAGGTAAAACTGACCAAGTCAAAGCACAAGTCTCAATCGGCATAACAGGTTTCTGACCATACATCAACTCTGCAGGCATATATCCTGTAGTAACACTATGAGTCATACGATCAGCCCATAAAACAAATGGTAGAAGTCTCGGCCATTCTCCAATCCGTCCTCTGCATGCTTTGGCTAATGCTTTCACTATCGGCGGATGCCCTCTTTCACTCTTTCCATTTCCCTCTGGATTGTATGCTGTGGTTAGAGCCAATTTGATTCCTAGCTGAGAGAAAAACTCCCTAGCTTCATCTGCATCCAATTCACCATGATCCGCAGTGATCTTACCCACACAACCATACCTGCAGAAAATTTCCTCCAATAAGAACTTACACACTGCACTAGTGGTCTTCGTTCTCAAAGATCTGCCCTCAACATGATTGGTAAGATCCTCTCTAGCCAAAACAATGTACCTCATCTGCCATAGACCCATAGGCATGGTAATCAAATCAACTACCCACTTATAATGAATGCATAGTGGATAGGTCGGATGAAGCTCATCTCTATGACGCACTACTGAATACATCTGGCAGTCTCTGCAAGTCTCAACAAAGTGAGAAACATCTCTGTACATGCCTTTCCACCAATATTTCTCCCTGATTTTCTCATAAGTAGCCCATACTCCTCTATGACCAGCCCAAGGACTCTCATGAAACTCCCTCATCACCTGTAACTGTGTCTCTCTATCGCAGACAACCCGCAAAGGTAATCCGCCTCTTTTCTTCGGATGCTTCCAAAGAAATCCGTCCTTGAGAAAATAACCGTAGGCTTTCCTTCTGATCTTCTTGAACTCTTCATCTGTCCATTCATCTCTTTTGCTTAGTGTACTAAGGTACCTGCCAATCTGCAACCAATCTCCAACATAGAGCTCTTCTGTGAAAGCCACAATATCATAAACATGACAAACATGATCAACTATAGTGGCTGAAATTTCTGCATCATCCTCTTCTGCAAGTAGAGTCTCCTCATCATCATATCTGGCTCTAGACAACATATCTGCCACTGGATTATCCTTCCCTGCTATGTGTTTAAATTCCGGATTTAATGACTTGATGTATGCAATCCATCTCAACATAGCTATATCCTGAGTAGAGCAACTCGTAATCATACCAATCAATGGCAAGCAATCTGTCTCTACCACAACTGAAGCTCCAATAAAGTACTCCTTGTCACATTTGAGAGCCGTCACAATCCCCAATAACTCTCTCTTGATTTGCGGATATCTTCTCTGTCTCTCGTTTAGGACTTTCGCCCCAAACCGAATAGCATACCTATTTCCATCTGCATCATCTTGACCCACAGCCCAACCTATGCCAATTGGACTAGTGTCAACTGTCAATACAATAGGCCTATCACAATTATAATCCGCTTTCCTGAGAGTAGGAGCATTCTGCAATAACTTCTTCAATTTCCGCATGGCTCTAGTGTGGCTCTCATCCCAATAAAATTTCTGCCCCTTTCGAAGCAGCTGATACAAACAATCTGCAATGTGTGCAAAATGAGGTATCCAAATCATATAAAACACACAAGCACCAATGAATCTCCGTACCTCAGAAGTGGTAGAACAATACTCTGCAATCTTGCCTATAGCATTCACCTTATCAGGTGAAGGTTTCCTGCCATAATATCCACACATATGCCCAACAATGACAACCTCATTCACTCCAAAAACAGATTTTTGCCCTGAAAGTGTCAAGTTCACTTCTTCTAACCTGGCCAAAATCTTCTCACATGCTGAAATATGATCAGCCACAAAGTACCTGCATCCCTGCTCATTTAGGCTCTCATTCTTCTCTTCTTCTGCACACCCCTTAATGGGCACATCATCCAAGAAAGGCATAGTAAGCTGAGGTATGTAATCACGAAGGACCTTATGCATGGCATTCATCATATGCGCAACAGAATTAGTGGCACCTTGAGGCAAGGTACACATCCTGACAAGCCCAATAGGAGTTCTCATGGTGGTTATATCCCTGCTTTCCAAAGCCAGCTGAAACTGATCATAACCTGAATACAAATCACCCAAAGAATAGATGGCACGTCCAGCAAATGCCTCTGCAAACTCATCCACAACTGGACCAATACCAACATTCCTGATAGTAACCCTGTTCACTGGCTGCATGTCCTGAATAAATCGAAGAGTACCATTCTTCTTTGGAACTGTAAACCACCTGTTTGAGTATGGTGCAGATGAAGGCTCAAGGATTCCCATCCTGATCTTCTCATTCAATAAATCAATTAGCTTTGGCAAGTGTGCTTTAGGCACTGGAATAGGTCGGAGATTCCATGGAATATGAGGAATAGTAAAGATGACCATAGGAGCAACAATATCAGGATTCACACATCCAATCTCATGTGGGACAAAAGCAAATCCCCTCCCATGACGCTCAAGCATCTCCTGAAAGCATTGCTTCTCCATGGGTAACAAGAAATCACCATTTCCAATTTTTAATTCAGCAAGTGTCTCTGCTGAAAATTTATGACCAATACGCTCCGGATTCCTCAAAATTTGCTGTTTAGCAGCCCTCTCTATTTGCTGTTCACTGTCAGGTGGAAGCGGTACAGCAACCGGCTTCACCTTCTTATCCACAGTTTTGTATTTTGTGTCAACCCTGGCTTCATTATGCTCTTTTGCATTACATAAACCTTGCTGTAAATCAGTAATTCTGCACTCCAATGGCTGAATATTCTCAGCCCTCTGCTCTATGGACTGCATAGGAACAGCCCCAAACTCTGAATGCTGAAATATTTCAGCAGTAAACTCTGTTGACTGAAAATTTTTAGTCCTCTGTCTCTCTGAAAGCTGATCATAACCAGCTGGAAACTCTGTTTGCTGAATTTCTTCAGCACTCAATACTCTTTGCTGAGTTACCTCAGCCTCTGACTCAATCTGTGACACAAAATCTGCAATTTCATGAAACATGTCCAGGGACTGCACTAATACATTACCATGACAATTCAGCATATCAGTTTTCAGCATATCTCCCATCTCTGTCATCGTATCTGCCCAAATCACACTGTCATACATACCATCTATGTGCTCATCATCCTCCAAAATTCCTGCATTTTTCAAATTTTTCTCCTTCCTGCATATATACTGCCTGGCAGCTCTAGGCAACCTAGAAGTCTTCTGATAACTCATTGAACTGTTTGCTGAAATCCCAACATAACCGGAGGAGAAAACACTGCTGCCAGGAGGCGAGAACTCCAATCTCCTCTCCTCTGTACCACCGTCGTCTCGCGAAACGGCGGTACCTAATGAAAACCCGAATCCCTCACAGTGGGTAAGGGTGAATCTCTGAGAGTATCCCTGTTTCTAACATGGTTCACACATACAGTCATAAACTGAACTGCTCTCATACCATCTTTGCTGCGAATCCGTGCATAAGCAGATCCATCGTCCATGACCTTTGTCTCCATGCGCATCTCTGTAATGAATGGCTGACCAAGAATTATGGGATAAGAGCATGAATCCTGCACAAAGAAATGAAAATCCTCCTCTACATCACCAATAGAAACCCTGACACTAGGGCAAGCAGCATATAAATCACCTGCAGTGTTATTGGCGGCTCTCATACGCCACCCATGCTCTACATCCATAGGCCATCTGTTACTCTCATAAACTCCACGAACAATGAGATTAATCTCTGAACCATGATCAACCAATGCAACATAAGGCACCTGTTTTTCTCCAACCTTTACCATCGTCTCTGTAGTTGCCCTAGCCCAATGGCTCCGCGAAAAGTGACTACGCGGTATCAAAACAGGCTCATCAATTTCAGCATAATGCATAGGCTGAACCCTCTTCTCTACCTGCGGCAAAACAGAAGCATTATCAACCATAACCTCATCATCATCCTCATCCAACTCTCCAATCAAAACTCCCTGTGTATCAGTGGTAGCCAATGCATGTCTTTTCCTCTTCAGCACCTCCTGAAACTGATCCTGAAACTCTCTTTTTGAGATGCCCAAAATCTCAGAAATAGTAAAAGTCACCTCACTGCCAAGTATCTTATCATTAAAGATTTTCTTCATATCTGTAGATGTCTCAATGTCGGACATCAATCTGAATCCTGGCTGCTTTCTCTCTCTAGGCTCTTGCCTCTTTTCCCTCTTTTGAGCATCCTCCATCTGTCGATCTGGCCCTGGTCTTGAAGACGGTCCTGCAGTAGGTGGAGTAACAAACTCACCCCCTCTAGTCTTCTTAGCTGCACTTGGATTTTCTTCATCCCTCTTACGCTTCTCCTCAACAAATATATCTGCACCATGAGATTTAGCCAAATAAGCATAAATAGAATACCTGTCAACAGGCGAGTCCCATCCTGTCTCTGATCTGATGCTAGAGCCTACGCTAGTCAAAACAGTTTGCTGAATTTTCCCCTTGTTTGCAGTCTCCATAGCATAAGTCCATAGTGCGGACTGAGTCTCCGATCCCTTCTCAATCTGTACTCCATATGCAGAAGCATCACCTCTAGCCGTCACATAAGAAGTACGCGCAGCCATGTCCTCCACTAACTTCTTCATTCCACCTTTACCAAAGTTGGTAGCAAGTGGAGCTCCTGTCTCAGTCAACCAAATCTTACCATCTTGCCCCCAATATACCAAATTCTGCCTCCTTGCATCCTGGAAAGAGTCACAATCCCTGCAATGCTGATGCTCCGTACTATCACACCAAATACATCTCCGATCTCTCCTAGGAGCACTAGGAGCACTCCTAGGTGCAATAGGAGCACTAGAAGAAGTAGTAGGCGCAGTCGAAGCAAACTGCTCCTTCAACTTACCCACCAACTCCGCTTTGACTGACTCAAGTGTTAAATCTGTGATTCCCTTGATTATGTCATCAAGAGAAGTAGGCACCGATGGAGCAGATGGTTTTAGAGCAGAAGGTGTAGGCATCGGTCGTGGAACAGGAGGAATAGGTGGAGTAGAAACAGTAGGCACAGTAGGCACTGGCATAGGCCAAGAAACTGGTTGAGGAGGAGAAGAAATAACAGGGATAGAAGTAGGCATAGGAGCAGATAATGGTGTAGGTGTCATGGAACCATTCTGTAGGCGAGTCTTCCATATCCTCCTCTTGGTCAATGTCGAGACTGCATCCTGAGCATCCTGCCAATCAGTTTTAAGACCCATAGGCTTCGTGCGATCTTGAAGAAGCTCACCCAATTCTTCTTGAAGAGCAGGATCTGCAGCTTGCAAGAAAAGTTCAACTTTTTCAACATCCAATGCTCTTTGTTCAATAGCATCAAGCTGACTATACCTCTCTTCGAATTCTCGAATCAACTCCGAAGCAGCAAGACCCTTGTTTGGCATGTAGACCCACTCTCGGAATGACCGTCGAGTAGCCATACCAAAGTCCTCAAGGAAATATTCTTCTTTAAGAGCCTTCTTAAAATCTTGCCAATGTGTATTTTGAATAAATAAATCAGTCACCTTTGTCCTCAAAGCAAATGTGACAAGACGAAGGAAGTACTTACTCATAAGTCCAGCAGGAACTCCAAAAAATCCCATCTTGATCTCATATGTCTTCAAATACGCTGAAACATTACGCCCGTCAAATAGCTTCTTCTCACTCTCAACTGCTTCAATAGCCTTAGTTGCGCTGTTTGCATTCTCCTGCTCCGAATAGAGTTGCCTTTGCTGAGACAACTGTTGTTGATGCAATTGTTGTTGCTGCTGCATATACATTTGTGTTTGCTGATTTTGGAGCTGCATATACATGGACATATTCTGAAAAATCTTTTTTAGATCCTCCGTTGAAGTACTTGACGCAGCAGTCATAAATGGAGCTGAAGTAGACGCAGCTGGAGTTGAAGAAGAAGCTGAAATAGAGGCTGAAGTGTCTCCCATCCTGAAATTTCTGCGACGCTTTCACGTCGGGTTCACCAAAGATGTCGAAGGATTTGTGAAAGCATAGTCGCGTCTTCAGAAGACCTTGATATATATCAAGATGGAAGATCAAACAAATAAATAATCAAGACGAAAATGATGCAGTCTATCTGCTCTTCCACAGTATTGTTTACATATTTATCCTGTTGCTTAATATTGACACCATACTCTTGAAGTACTAATGTCAAGTCTTCAATTGTCAAAACAAAGTGCTTCACCTTAGATATACATCCTCCTCTGTCACTCTGAATGCAGAGTTAGTACCCTTTTCTGATCAGTTGATCCAGCCATTGCCTTAGCACGGTATTGATGTGATCGACGAAGGATGTTGTCATGTCCATATGATAGAATCCTTAACAAGCTTTAGTTGCTGGCTAGATAGCTTGAAAAGAGCTCGGAAGCAGTGACTTGCAATTGCTCACAGAAGAGAGAAAAACTTCAAGCTGTGTTCAGGGTCCTTAACATTATTCTCATTTCTGACCCTTATAACAGCAGTTGGAAGTATGTGTACAGAGGCGCAGCAAAGCGAGTTTCAACTCAAGGATATGACACTTTCGATCTCTGAACCGTATGTAATCTGCACAGGCGACTTGATTGCTCTAGATTCTATGTTTCTGCCTTGAATAGTCTTCATCAACATAAGAAGTACCAAAAGTTGCTCTATGTGTTGTGGATAACTGACAACAGTGCCGTATCCTTTTTTTTCCACACCTGCAATGCTTCTTGAGTCTTTCCTAATCCAAACAGAGCATGATCTTTCTGGATAAATGCTCGAAAAGCTGTAGGAGAAAGCAGAAAGCTTAAATGCTTTGTTACAATCCTTTATTGCATGCTTGTGCAAGTCCAGCTTATTATGTCAAAATGCTCGATTGCATAGGGTCGACAGAATCGGGCTGCTGAGAGAGTAAAGTTGTGAGAATTTTTATAGCCTTCGACCACTCCATTGCAATGCAAGCCCGCGTGAGCTGCTGCTGCGGAGAATCGGAAGAAGACGACGTTCCCAGCAGAAGACCATGGCGGGAGACAAAGCAAGCGTATTATGCCTGCTTGTCTAAAGGCTCTCGTCTCACCTCTTCTGCCGTTGCTGCTTTCTTTGTCTTCGAAGCTTCCTCACTACCTCCACTCTGATGCTTCTTTTGTTATTCTTCTTCTCCCGTATTTTTCTTTCCGTCCAAGCATTATCCCAGAAGTTGTTAAGATCCATCACCCAGCTTTCATTCTTGATGCTTCAATTGTTCCCCTCAGTCGATTTTGCTATGGCTTCCTCACATTCTTTCCGCTTCGTCGTCAGAGTGTTCCTCCCCTTTTAGACTAGAAAAATCGCCCCTTCTCTTTCTCAGACCAGATGATCCTTACCTCCTTCCCCTTCACGCCTCGTTCTGGTTAGAATCTAAGGGCACCTTCAAATCTTCTGCTAGGCTGACAGCTTTGATCACAGTAGCAACAGTTTCATATTGTTTAGCCGTCTGAAAGAGTAGGCTTTTGAGCTGTGCAACCAGAAATGATATTGGCCGATTTGAAGCCTCAAACCCTACTGAATCTGAAAATGTTAATGACTGAATAGAGGCCTCAAGAAATCTATTGTTGCTCCCTGAAGTATTGCTCCGAGATTGTTTTTTTTCAAAAGTGAATCTCCCTCCGTCCTCCTTTCTCAGATTGCAGAGAGCTCCTTCCGACGGATTCGTATTTTAGCTTCAATCACTTTTTGCTCTTCTGCTTGCTCAACATCCTTCTCTTCGAAAACCATGCCAATTTGAGAAGTTGCGCCTCAGAAGCTCTGTAACAGCAGGCAGCCTACCTTCTCGCACATCTTCCTCTCTTCTCAGCAGACGTTGTTTCTCCTCTATTCCCAGATTTCAGAGCCAATATCTGTCCTTTGCAACAGATGGTCCAATGCAGCCTGAGCATCCCTGATCAAACCATGTTGAGATGGCAACCCATCACTAGCACCATAACCTCCTTGCACTCTTCGTTGCTCTCCCCTATTCCTAGATTGCAGAGCCCATATCTGTCCTATTTTCGCACTCTCCTCCTCCGTTTTTGCCTGGCCGTCCCGCCCAAAATGTCCCTTTTCAAAAATAGCTGAAAAGCTTTCTTTTTTTTTTCCAGCCTAATCCCCATCTTCTTTATCCCCTTGTTCTAAAGACTCTATCCTTGGCAATTCTTTTGCAGTTCCGTTACAACTAGTAGAGACAGTGTTACCAAGTATATGTTTACCATCCTCTGCAACCTTTTAATTCTTTCCACACACATTCTTCTTTCCTTTCTTTTCAGCCAGACCATTACCTAAAGCAGGATAACTCGCACGTGCATCAGCTTGCTCGCCTTCTCCTCCGATGCGTGTGCAGTCACATATGCATGCACCTGTGTGTGCTCATGGCATGGCCGCCGTGCTCCCATGTAACATTAGAGCTTTGCAAAATAGTAGCTGCCCAAGTCCACTGTGATACAATGACACTCATAATCAAGCCTGTCTTGATGCTCTTACTAGTTATATTGCACCATTCTGAGGTGTGCTAAACATCAAGCAAGCTCTCACATTTGGCAAACATATCCACCAATGTACTTCGACTCGCATCTCTTGGAATTAGTTTAGTACTTCCTCACAAAGTCCATATTCGGCATATCTTGAAATAAGTGTAGCCCATGAGATTGCATCTCAAGTTTCCAATCTATCAAAAACCTTATTCTTCTCCATCTTCGGCATAGAATGAAAGAGCAAACATAACAACTAAGTATGTACAAAGTAACAAATCTCATGCACAACTTTTGGGTGGTTTCACACCTCGAATGCGCAGCAATACGACAACGTATATTGCATAACTTGAAAAAGAATCACGACTAGTATCATGAAAACGAAACTTGAACCCTCAATTTGTATATTGGAACAATTAGATTGAAACAATGGTAACAATCTCAAGTCATGAAGTGATCACATAAGTAACAACAATGTGTATTATTTTAAGTCAACTTGCTACTCTGTAGTGAATGAAAAATTAATTTCATTTTCTACACATTTTATTGTTTTTCCATATAGGTCCTCAAAGATTTTGTAATGTATTACATAATGAATGTCAATTTGCTACTACAATACACATGTTTTCAAGTAACTTTATTAAACTGGCATGACTAGTGCAATATAACTTACATCCATAATTGATGCTTTGTTTCACTGACTTCATACATAATTATGGTCAAAAGTTAGGATGACTTTACATCATATCACATTTATATGATAAGATTATTAAAATAAAACTAATCTTATGTTTTTAATACGATCTTGTACAATGACTAATACTTATGCCTTAAAGCTCATAATCGGGTGGTTTTTAACATAGAACTATATGATTAAGTTTTTAGCCCTCAAACTAATTACTCTAGTTAAGAGACACATTTCACCCATTTGCAAGGGATATACGCTATGTCTCACATAAACCCAGATCACTAAGGTTGCATTTAGCTTTAGCTAGCGAGCTCTCAGAAGAAATCAAGAATCCAAATCTATATATAATCCAAAAGCCATGGACCCCTTTATAAAGCAAGGCCCCATAAGCTAGCCCTAGCACCATAAACTAATTTCCTAAGATGTCCCTAGGCCTAAAACCTATTCAGTACATCATCATGGCTGGAAGATCCATTCAATATCAACCCTAACGGCCCATTTTGTTCAAGGTTGGAACCTCATATGTCTTAATACTATAAGGGATATAAATATTAATATATAATTCCTTACATAACATGCAATGTGATAGCACATCAAGCTTTTGAGAAGTTGAGAGCATGCTTTGAAAGGAGCATTAGTCATACCATGCCTTGATAAATGGAGATATGCCACATCCTAAGTCACAAATCACCCCCATTAATTAGGATGAAACTCCCTAAAACTAAGATGGATACACTAGTCTATTTTATTTATTTCATGCTCCACTGGTATGACATTACTTCTCATCATTTCTTAAATGAAATCTTGTGGAATCCTTATTCTTACTACTCTAAACATTATTTGGTAGTTGATCAATATTTCAATTTTGACCAAGTTTTAACCTAGTTTTATACTTATAAAAACTAGGAACCAATTATAGTGTGCCATTTGTGCATCTTCTTCCATACCTTTCTAATCCATGTGCATTGCCAAAAGAGATAAAAAGAATCATGTCTTTCAACCTTGCATAAAGAATAATGTCCTACAATAAGCATCAACATACTATGCCTATGAGTATGGGAAACTCTCAAATAAGTAGCTTACAAAAAAGAATATTAAACTTAGAAAAAGCTATGGCATTCCATGTTGCTAAGATTTAGGATTTTGCAATTTCTCACATAGATAAGAGTTTATAGACACATTGCCCACCTTGCCTAGGCTCAAGCTTAATTCATACTAAATTATTTGGAATATAAAGGTATTCCATAAGAAATTGTTATAAATATCAAATCCCTAAGGCAGATGTGTTAGTTTCTCAAGGCGCATGCATTTAGTTCATTTTCTTTTATGTTTGGGAGTACCAATTAATTAACTCCAAACGTAGAGACTTAATTTATTATAATTCCATAGGTTTTACCTACATTGTAAATAGTATTAATGGAGAAAAAGTAGAAAGGAACTTAATTATGATGCAAATCACACAATAGTTATCCCAAAGCAAGCCACCAAGAACACTCACAACAAGTTATGATCCAAGAGTGAGGCACCAACTAAGAGCGACTGAATAATGACTTTAGTACACAATGTGGGGTTCCAAGAGTAAGAGATTAAAATGGTAGAAAGAAATCAATAATATGCTAGAATCATGGATGCTTGAGTCCTATACATAGACTGGATATGCCTCAAAGATAGTACAAAAGAAGACTCCTCAAGTATAAATCAAGGGATAGATAAATAACTCCCCACATGTGTGGTAGCTCACCAATGTCCATGATAGTCTAAGTGAGAGTTTCTCAAAGCTCCAAGAATACTATCACATAATTCTAAACCATGAATACTCACAACAAGTTGGATCCAAGAGTGAAGAACCAACCAAGAGTGAGTAAGCAAATGATTTTAGCACACAATGTGCCATGTGCCATGTGCCATGTGCCAAATAGGTTTTTCTTTTTGTATGTTGCAAGTGAGATTATACTAAAGAGGGGGAGACCCAAGAGTACAAGACTCAAGAGGATGATGTATAACAAGAGAGTCTCTCCAATGAAACCACAATAGCACTTTATGCAACACCATACACACACCCTCTTGATACTCAATAAATGCTACAGTAACAAGAGATTGCAGTGTTAGAAAGTAGTCAAGAAGATGCTAGAACCACGGATGCTTGAGTTCTATACATAGACTAGATGTGTCTCAAAGACAACAAGACCCCTCAAGTAGGAAGCATGGGATAAGGAAATAACTCCCCATATGTGGTCGCTCATTATCAATGCCCACAATAGTCTAAGTAAGATTTTCTCAAAGCTCCAAGAAGACCATCCAATAGTTCTAGATCATGGACACTCACAATAAGTTGGGGATCCAAGTGTGAGTAAATGATGATTTTAGCACACAATGTGCAGGGTGCTAGACTACAATGGAATGAGGCTTGAGAGGAAAAGACTCAAGAGGATGAGACGAAGCATGACAAGACTCAAGAGATAAGATATAATAAGAGGTTCATGAGAGAAACCACAATAGCACTTTATAGAGTTGCATACATACTTCTTATGCATCTTGTTGAGAATCAATAAGTTCTATAGTAACAAGGGATTAAAATGGTACAAAGAGGTCAATAAGATGTTAGACCCATGGATGTTAAGTCCTATACTTAGACTAGATGTCCCTTGAAGAAAACACAAAGAAGACTCCTCAAGTACAAAGCAAGGGTTAAAGAAACAACTCCCCACATGTGGTAGCTCACCAATGTCCATGATAGTCTAAGTGAGACTTTCTCAAAGCTCCAAGAAGACCATCCAATAGTTCTAGACCATTGGTATCACTACACCACTATAATGCTGATCCTTCATCACCAATGCTAGGACAATAATATGGTAGTCTTTTCCTTTAGTGGAAAGTTTTATTGTGGCATAATGCAAAATCATAGATGTTCTACAATAGTATGGTAGCATTTTCTTTTAGTAGAAATTTTTATTGTGGCATAGTGCGAAATTAGAGATGTTTCTACAAAGTCCATGAACTCTTCAAGTTTGTTCATGGGTAATAAGAATTAGATTTTCCATGGATTATATGTGAATTTCTATTTACACATCTCTCTCCCCCATGAATTTGGTGGGATAATTATATATTAGAAGAGGACGAAACATTTGGATTGATGGGCAAGGGGGCTAGGGTTTTGGTGGAACAACTAGATCTGAGAGGCATGGGTTTAGAGTTTTGTTGGAAGCTAGGCTTTGGGATAGGGTTAACATTTTAGGGGCTAAGGGGGTAACTTCTTATAGTTTGGTGGCATGAGGAATAGGGGCATTAAGACTCAGGGGAATTGATCTTCTTAGGTGGGGAGTTAACTTTGATGGAGTGTGCACACATACATAGATACATACACATGCACACATACATGCATATACACACATACATAGAGAAATATTTTGATGGCCCTTTAATATCCTCTCTTTAATCCCCTCAAATATCTTGTGATGGTGTTCCAATTACTTTCTATTTTTATGGAGGCTCATGGATGACTCCTCAATCCTTCTCTTTTTTTCTCAGAATCTATGCTACCCTTGCTACATTCAAAGGTCCTATTGTCTCATTCTAAGAGAGATAATTGGGGAGAGCGAGGGAGAGAGCTATTAATACTTCTTTTTGAAATTTAGGTTTAAGGAGCCTTGGCAAGTCCAAGGAGATTCGAATTATATGTAAGCTACTGGAGAGATTGAACGATATTACAAATACATAAATGGATTGTAGCAGTTCTCAATCTAGCAAAATTTGGATAGTAGTATAAGGCCTAACATGGACGTCTAATACCATGTTAGAAGTGGGTGCAACAATGGAAGTGTAGAAGATTGTTGTAATAGACTACATAATAGCATTCCTTATCATAGCATTATCATAGCAAGTAGGCTTGCCAAATACCATGGAATCCTTTGCTTAGAAGCTATATTCATGTGCAGAGTGATATGTATGTTACAACTTGTGATATTACACATGTGCTCCTATATGTGCATTCTCTTCATATCATAGTCAGACACTTCATTAACATTGAGTCAGTTGTGCTCATATTGTGGTTTTGCATTAAATGTTGTTGGATGAAAAAATTATCCAAGAAAGTGAGATTGAAGGTCTCACTATTTCAGCCTCTTTAACCCACTCATCAATCATGAATTATATGAAGCAAAAGTCATATGATATCTTTCATGTATTCACAACCATAGCTATTCCAACTACATGTGACCCATCTCTAAAGGAAATTCAAGAGATGGTTCACATTGGCCTTGCAATATTTACTTCTTTAATAGAGAAACCTACAAAGGATTCACAATTGTCTAGATATTGTTTTCATAGAGGGGTGTGTGGTTGGCTTGTCCTACCAAGATATCATCTAAACCTATTGAAATTTGGATTTTTTGGATTCTTTGTCTTGGATGTACAATAGAGTTTACATATCTTGATTTGTAAGGCATAATGAAATATATTTCGCTCTTTGTATCTTTTCTTATCTAGGAGATTTATTATTTTCTCACACAACCTTTCTTGAAGATAGCCACTCTAACTTATGACAAAGGAACCTCTTTCACTCGACATAGATCAATGATTTGGCACACAAGTACCATGCATCTAAGAGTTTTTCTTTGATACCATGCTTCATCCATATGCAATGTCATGCCCTAGTGTGCTCAAAGATTTTTGACCAGTTGTTAGCCACGTGTTTTGCATAGACGTTCTTTTCATGCTTTCCCTAACATAGTGTAGAATTGAGGAGACATAACTGCGCTAACCCGTGCTTTCGCTTCTTTAGATATTGAACATAACCTAAATGATGCACTTCAATGCATAGTCATCTATTTTTCATGAAATAAAACTTGGCATTTCAACCTCAAGGCCCATTGATTCATCATGTAGCGTTCTTTATGTTATATGATATTTTTCCATATAACCACCCCCTAAACGGGCACTTTAATATGAAAATGCATGTAGGCTGAGACTAAACCTCATGCCCCATAGCCCACCATACATGTGAGTGTATTTTACTATTTTTTTCTATTTTTATAAAGTTAAAAATCATTTTCTCTTATTTTTGTGCTATTTTTCTCAATTATTTCTACTATAAATACTCATTATTTTGTAGTTTTTTATTACACACCAACAAAGACTAACAATGGAAATCAACATATACTATTTCATCCACATATAATATTTCTTTCTACTATTTTTAAAAATTATTATCAAAACTACTTCTTTTTGCGTGTTTTTTAAATTTTGGACAATTACTTTCTCATTAATGTGATATCAGATTGTGCATTTTCCTTATGACCGCATTTAAATACATCACATGCTATGCTGATATCAAATTTCATGCCATAGGCACATCATTTCCACGATTGAACAAAAAAAAGAACTAAGTTTTCATGAAAAACGAGACTTATTGAGATTTCTCGTCTTTTATATTTTATAGTTGCATATATAGACAATAAATTGGTCTCAATTTGGGGTCTAATCAGTATTGGTCATCGCATCTTAGCATCAGTCTCATCTCATCTTCATCTACCAGTCTGCCATCTCTCATCTCAACCTTCTCTTGATGATGCCCACAAGAATAACCCACAAGAGAAGAGACAGAGAGGAGAGAGAAAGTGTAGAAATGGGTATTTTTTATCAAGCCACCATTTGTGGAGCCGGATGCAAGGATGGAGAGTGAAAAAATGTGGAAGAATCATGCTGCCATTGGTTGGAATGGGCATGTTGATGCTCCATATCTCATTCACCCCCCTTCTTCCCCTTTACATCAATCTGCTCCCTTCTCCCTTTTTTTGTCAAAAATAGAAACCCCCCTTCACATGAGAAATTTGGGGAGGGGAGGATCCCAAGGGTCACACCTCCCCCCCCACTGACTCCAAACCCCTTTCCCATTTGGCCATTTCTATTCTTTTCGCTACTAGGGCACCAATAACTTCCACATTTGACATCAGAATTGCGATTTGAAAAATTTTGCGTATTTGTCATAGACTCCTTCATTGCTTGGAACTTGTCGTTGTTGGTCTCGCTACTCTAAAAAAGTTATAAAAATCCAAATCCATTGCAGTGTCGTGATGCTGCGTGTCTACCACTGTAAACCTGAGGGCGGAAATTTTTGCCAAGACTTTGGACTCTTAAGTCAGCATCATTATCAGTTTATTTTTCGTTGCATGTTTCTTTTGTGTCTGCGTTTGCATGACGCACAAGCACATGTAGTTAGGCTAGGCAAAAATTCCTCAATGCATTCATATTTTTTGTGTGGAACATCGCTTGATTGATTGCAAATCATGGACTCAAATTTGTAAACTACATGAGTAAATGTGCACGAAGTTCTTTTCCAAAGCATGATCTTTGATAGGGCAGATTGCATGGAGAAACAAATTCATATGAAGAGATCCGGTTTTGAAAACTCAGAAGAGTCATGCATGTCAAGTGTTCAACCATACAAGAAGCATATGAAGAGTTTGACAAGCTACCAAGACGAAGCATTGCAAGCATTGTATCAAAGGGCATAATGATCATGATCATGTATAGTGACTTGGTCACAATTTATGAGATGCGAGAAGAATCCAAGGAAGAGAATGATCCATTATACAAATTCCCATCTTGACTATGCCGAATGATGATACTACTCATCCAGTTTGTGATTTGACTAGAGATAATATTGAAGGTCAAATTTATTGACCAACAGCAGATTTGTCAATCATCCAATGATCTTCTATTCCTTTCACGATTAAAGAAAAGTGTGATCACAAGAAAAGATCATGCGAATGTTTCAAATCAACTCTAAGCTAACTATGCAAATGGAAGAGCATGAGAACTAAAGATTATAACTTTGGAAGAAAGGAGGAGCATGTCAAGGTGGCCTACGTTGATAAAAAATAACATAATCTCTGACGTATACTAGGGAAAATTTATGAATGTTTTTTTCTTTCAAATTGGAGCCGAATGATAAATTGGTAGAAGCTTTTGTAAGCGGTAGTTTTTGTTGCTACGGCGGCGGCAAAGATCGATAGCATTGATTATTTAAGAGGGTGGAGTATGTTGATGGTGGAGGGGGGAAATGACGAAGTGAAAGGGCGGAATAAAGCTGCTATAGAGGGAACGAATGAAGAAGACAAAGAGGTGGTATGCAGAATGATGCAAAGAAGCCAAAGGGTGGGTAAGCACAGTCGAAAGATGAACGATGAAGCTCACAAACGAATCCAAAAACAAAGGATGCAATAGAGAAGGATGACAATGCAAAAAGGTGACGATGGCAGAAACAAGATGAAGGTGACAAAGGAATCCGACAATGCGGAGCAGAAAAACAAACGAGGAATGCAATGAGAAGTTTCCTTCTAATTGTGATTGCCATACTGGCTACCATCAAACGACATTCAACATACGACTTTTGATTTTCCGTGTGATGCTGATCTCACTGACTAACTTCAACAAATATCCAGCTAAGAAGGAGGCAACATCAGATTAGGTATGAATTGACAAACTGGCCTATATGTTTAACGACTTGACAATGTTCAGAGTGACGAGAAAGTGGTGACGAAGGAGTGAGTCGCGGCATTGACGAGCTCGGAGAAGCACACAAAAGGGGTCCTGCAAAATCAAGATTGTAACGGCAAAGAAGAAGGCTCAATCGTTCGACAGCAAGTCGAGGGAGAGAAGTCGCAGAAGAAAGCATCGCCGAGCAAGGAGAGCGATGGGAGGACGAGGAGGAGATGAAGACAACATTGAAGCTACAAAAATTGGATTCTATGTGATGCTACAAAAGGGGTCTTGCAGTCAAGATTGTAACGGCAAAGAAGAAGGCTCAGTCGACAGCAACTCCAGGGAGAGAAGTCGCAGAAGAAAGCATCGCCAAGTGAGGAGGGTCATGGAGGATGAGGACGAGATGAAGACGACGTTGAAGCTACAAAAATTGGATTTTATGTGACGCTACTGTGATGAAGGAGTTCCAAGAGCGGAAGCCAAAGAAGGCTGGTGGAATTACTAGGATGATGATAATATCGGTCAATGAGCTGTGTGTTTGCTAATGGTCGCTACTTCACCTTTGGTGTGAGCTGATATTACTGTCTATAGCCATTGTGTACTTTGGTATAAATTTTTTCATCCACGACCATGAAAACAAGATAGCCTCCGATAAGTGGTGCCCTTCCACTCATTGCGGATTTGGTCAAAGTGATAAATTTCATAGTGCATTACCTTGAATGTAACAACACTTGGACCAATAGTCTTGTGGATGAAGAGAAATGAGGAAAAGAGGTCGGTGCTGACATGCAATTCGTATCCAAGAACAGATACCACGGCCATGATCAATGCTCATGAAGTAATTGTCCTCTGTGGCTTATTTTTCTCATTAAGACATCGACAGTTTTGTCAAAAAATCACCTGATTTTTCTGTAAAAGCTCAAGAAAAACATCACTTACTGATGACTGGCAAATCAGTGCAAATATAGGCATAAAAATGTGCTCACATGGAAACAACTTTTTGTAAAATGACTCATTGCAATTGGATCCCTTTGTCAGAATTTGTCTATGAAGCAATGTAAAATGTGAAGTCCAAAAGAGACGCACCATAAAATATTGCTAGGAAAAGGAAAGGTCATACCCTTTTGTCTCATTCCAAAAATTGAAACGTCCTTAGACCTTAGCCAATGTATGCAAATTTGAATTTTATAATTCAAGAAAGGAAAAGGAGGTGGTTGCAGCCCTGGGATTTGGGGAGGTGGGAGGTTGAGGTGGTTACACCCTCTCTCTTCCTTTATCTTCTTCTCTCACGTTCATTTCTTCCTCTCTCTCATTTGGCACAACACTTGCCTTCTTGTTCTTGTCTCTTTCTCTTGTGCTTCATGCTTATCTTTAATGGAGAGTGAGGAAGAGGAAGAGGGTGAGGATGGAAGACTTTCTCTCAATTTCTTGTGTGCCTCTCTCTTGTGTGTTTGGAGAGCATGGTTCTTGGTGAGAAGGAGAGTTTTCTTGCAGGTTTTCATGGCCAGCAATGTATTTGCAGCCTCTACCTAGCCGGTTCGTGGTTCTTTTTGTGCTATGGCAGGGTGCTCTTCATTTGGTGCACTGGCCAGGAAAGAGGTGGGTATTATTTCTGCATTACACAAGTGGAAATCATTTCTTTATCAATGGTTGTCTTGTTTCTTGGACTAGCAAGAAACAATGTTGTGTTGTTGTTTTTCCCACTATAGAGGCTGAGTATGTAGTTGCATCTTTACCAGCTCTAGAGTTAGTATGGCTTCGACAAGTTCTATCAAATATTTTCCATCCTCCTCTCTCTCCAGCACACCACTTCGATGTGATAGCCAAAGTGCTATTAGTCTTGCTAAAGACTATGTTCAACATAGCAAGTCTAAACATATTGCAGTGCATTATCACTATGTTTGATATGAAGTAAAGAAAGGCATGATCATGATTAAACATTATCCAAGTGATCAGATGATTGCACATATATTCACCAAAGGACTCAATGAAGCACGCTTCACTCTATTGCGCTCGGAACTTGGAGTTGTGTCAACTTCAATCTTTGGGAATTAATCTACTATGACATTGTAGTGCAATTATTCATACTCCTTGTAGGCACCATATGCTTCACATATGCACATACACCTTAGACCTCTTGGTCATCTTTGCACATACATATTTAGTTTCACTTCACATACACGGATTTACTTTACATACATACAATAATCCTTCTTGATCATGTTTGTACATTTATATATAGGAGCTCGGGTTTTCCCTTGTGCTCCCTAAGGGTTTTTTCATTTGCAACTAGAGACCTTTGTTTGAGTGGGGGTGTTGGAGCTATATATAACTCACCCTATCTAGACTAGGTCTCACCTATATATATGTAGATTGTGATCAATATGATGTTGTCTTTGGGAGTGTATATGGTGTGTCTCTTCTCTCCCTCTCTTCTCTCCCTATCTCAACAGTAATTCCTGCGATGGTATGTGGAACTAGAGTCCCTCATTATATGACCTATAGATTCTTTGTTCAAGATGTGGGGAATAAAACTCCGTATGTATATGTGGGGAATTCATATATGCATACCAAGGATTCCCTACTATGAGATGAGGGAAATGTAATTTCCTAGCTATATGTAGGAAATACATATGTAGCTACCTAGGAAAGACTAGAGAAGTTCTTACATTCCAAGAGTTTTCCTATGTAGGAATTTTTTAAAAGCTCCCTGTGTAAACATTAAATACTAAACACTTAATACTAGAACCTAAATCCTAAACTAAGCCCAAAATCCTAAATACTAAACCTTAAACCCTAAACACTAAAACGTAATCTCTAATCCCTCTCACATGTTACCTTGGCCAAATAACGTATCCACTTTGTGAAGGAATGCCAATCAAAGAAAATGAGACTACTTAATCCTAAACTCTAAACAATCTATAATCAGAGTTTTATCTTTATTTTCTTGTGATATGTACAATAATATGTATGTTCTACATTCTGACAAATCAGAATTAGATTATCCATCTTGAGATGCATAGAGAAAACATTTTTCCACATGCGATTGCCATCATAATCCAAGAAAAGGTAACTCAACAGGCGGATTCCATCTCTAAAATATTATACATGTCAAATCCCATGAGGGAGGAGATTAAAATATCCTTACCTATCAATTTGTGGAAAAGTATTTTACATGCATTTACTTAGCTCCACAAAGGTGAGCACTATAGTATTGTGGTAATTTGGTGTTTGCTTTGCAATGCAGTGCAACCTTTATACCTGACACTCTCCTTGAACATGAATGCCTAGTATATATTATCTTTCATATTGATCTTTCTACTTCTTTGGATGATGAAGTCAAGGCTTTGATAAGTTCACTTGGAAAAGTATTATACATATCCGCTCTAACATTAATGAGTGGTATACTCAAGCTCAAGAGAAAGGTGTGTAATCTTTGGTATTGCAGAGTGTAGACCCCCATTCATACCTAGAACATAAACATACTAATAGCTTTGATGTTGTCCTACATACCAATTTTGGGAGTTTTCCTCTCATTTGTTATCTTAGCAAAAAGCATATCCAGTTTATGAAGCACTACCTATCAAAGCACATTAGAATTCTAAACCCTAAAACCTAAATTTGAAACCCTAAATACTAAATCCTAAGTACTAAAACTTAAACCCTAAAGATACTAAATCCTAAATCTAGATTGATATAACATTCTTGATTTCTAAGCATGTGTTCTTCGCAGGAACCTCCTCTTAATAGGAGGTCATGAGGATAATTAAATTGAAAATCATGGCTTTTTTTTTTCAATTCCCCTTTTTCCCCCCAGCCGATTGTTGGGCTGGAGGAAAGGGGAATAGCAAGAAGTGAATAAGCTCCTTGCTGGAGCTTGCAAGGGGGTTAACGCCGTGCAAAATGGTGCGTGGAGGGAGGGAGGTATCTCCCCCTCTCCCATATAAACCCCCTATGGGGAAGGGGAGGATTTGGGGGTGGTCGTGTGAAGAGAGAAAGAGGATAGTAGGAGCCATCACACTACCGACGAGTGACAGAGAGGAGGAAGCAATATTCATTGTGACAGACGCCGCCGTGGAGGGAAGAAGCCACTAAAGTTCACTGAAAGCTGCCCCTGAAGCCACCAATACGCAGCCACTAAGTTCCTCCCTTCCCTCCACGTGGTTCCTGTGAACCACAGAAGCTTCCAAGAAGCTTCTTGGAAGCTTCTAAGGGGAGGAGCTAAGACCCCCTTCCCATGGTTTTATTAAATCTTACTCTCGAAGTTCTTATAACCACTTTTCCCTTTCCCCGGGATTTAAAACCCTTTCCGTGGGTTTTCCCCAACCCCGGAATTCAAAGGCCCTTAACCCTTTCTTATGGCCCTCCTCCAAAAGCCCCTATCGTGGTTCTATACCCCCCTGCCCTCTAGGATTTTTCCACCCATTTCCTTGCAAATTCCACCTAATCCCCTTCCATTGAGGTTTCCACACAAGTCCTCAAATCCTTTCCGTGGGTTTCTCCCCTCCCCCACAATAAAAATCCCTTTCGAAGACCTTTTACGCCCTTGCCCTTTTTCAATATGCTAAAGTCCATTTAGTACCCCCTTTTTCCCATGGAGTCTTATCTGAGGCTTTTAAAAAGTCTCATTAAGCCCTTTTTCCCCTTCAATTTTCCCACAATCTCCCAAAAGCCCGGGTGCTAAACCCCTTCCCGTGGGCCTCCCCTTATTGCCCTCTCAAGTGTCTTGATAATCCAGGATCTTTGTAAAAAAATTCCCATTGCCTTCACAAAGCAAATCTTTTACTTCCTAGAAGTTTAAGGAGGAATCCTATGAAGCCTATTAAAGCCAACTCCGAAAGACGGTGCAAGAAGTCAAAAGGGAGTTCGCATTCGAAGAAGATCGGCCAACATCATAAATTTGCATCCAAGGCGGAAAGGCCGCATTCGCGATGGCTCCTAAGAAAGCACAAGGAGCAACCGCAGGAGGATCATCTCCTAGCATCCATGTGGACATTTCACCACAAGTCCAGGTTCTTCTTCAATTTGATTAACGTTGTAATGCATGGATCATTTGAGGAATAAGGATTTAGTTTGTTTTATTGAAAAATACTAATGACTGAATCCCTCAATTGTGATCTATTTGCCAAAGTATTTTTCAAAAAAAACATGCATCCTTATTCCTGGTTGGCCGGGAACTTTTCTCAATCATGATGGACAGCGAGAAGATCGTTTCAAAGGATACGAACAGAAGAAGGGCGCTGACCTAGAGTCTAAGTAATAAATGATCCCGATTTACGTTGTTTTAGGGGAATGGAATGGCACTATGCCTTATGGCAGAGAGGTTGAGCTTTGCATCCCTCTGGTTTCCCATTCTCCTTGAACGAGGTGCAGCGTGAATCTGCTTCGGACCTGACGTTTCTATGTGAAGTAGTTCACTCGGGTTCGACGCTAGTTGCCGTTAGGAAATGGCCAATAGGGAAAATCCTAATTCAGGTCCGTCCTAAGTGGGAATGGTCGGAATACTTCTGCTACATGGCAGACACGGAAAGTCCTAGATCGCAAACCCCGTAACATCCCATGAGAGTGCCGCGGGCGGAGCTTTCTAGATATCCTTTCCGATGGACTGCTAAGATGTGTCCTGAAGATAATAGGTGGACACATTACAATTGAGGAACCTAGGGGTTTGGGTCATTCTCTCTTGGTGGATCCAATGTATCCCTTGCAATGGGATGGTTGTCTCAATATGACATCATGGAGTTATCCTCTAGCTCTCATGTGATCCCTCGAGCCTCAAACTTTTTGGCTATTGCACGAACACAAGTAGCTATTGCATTCCTTGGCTTCTTGACAATGGGAGTGCTACTATCTCTTCTTCTCTTTCTCTCTCCCTCTATCTCTTCTCCTTGCCTCTCTCTCTCTCTCTCTCTCTCTCTCTCTCTTTATCTGTTATACTTTTCTCTCTATCTATTTCTAACTCTCTCTTTCTCGCTTCTCCTCCCATCCTTCCTATCTCCCTCTACCTCTACTTCCTTCCTTCTCGCTCTTCCACCCTCTCCCTCTTTCATTTATCTTATCCCCCTTCTCTTATCTTCTTCTCCTCCTCTACTTATTCTCTATTCCCTCTTCCCTTATTTTCCACCTCCTCTTCCCCTTTTTCTCTTCCTTCCTTCCCTATCTTTTCCTCTCTGTGTGTGTGTGTGATCTCAACGTTTCAAAAAGCAAAAGCTAGCCATCAAGCCTTAACAGTAAGGCTTATATAGCCTTATAAAGGCAATTAACCTCTCATTTTCCCCTCGACATCATTGCCTATTTGACTCTCCTCTCCCTCTTGATGATACCATTGAGGCAGATTACGAGCACCAATTTTATGTTAATTGGGAAGATACATTCCATGTAGTAGTAGTAGTGTTCCATTCAAGAGGGAGAGATGGCAATAAATAAAAGGTGGCAATGGAGTACTGGTTGACAATAGTAGCTTTTTTCTTTCATTCTTTCTATATTTTTTAAAAAACTAAGGCTTATAGCTTTTGTTTCAAATCCCCCCTCTGAGTCCCCCCTTTCATGTGCGAGGGTGAGGCAGGGACATTACATCCTCTCCGCCCCCTTAGACGAATCAAGATACCCTCATCTTAAAAGAAACCTAGGAAGGAAGTTGCATTGTAGGGATTGTGGGTTAGGGTCTATCATTCTTTTTGCTATCATGACACTATGTGTCTACTCCAGAAAAACCACAAAAGAAGGATGCTTATGAATTGGATGCTACAATAAAGATAGTGTCGCTTCTACATGTTTTGGATCATTGAGCATATTGAATATACACCCTCAATGTTGGTGGGGAAGGTAGAAACCCTCAAACTCCATGAAATGGAGAAATTTAGCAAATGACTAAAATATCTGTTACATTGACACCCTCCTACCTTCTATACTCCAACTCTAATTAAGCTAATTCTCTAGCTAGATTATAATCCATCCCTTAGGTCTATATAGCAGCACAATAATACATACCAGGGATGGGATTGCATATTGTGTATATCCCATTGACTTGATTCAATATCAACTCAGAATCTCCCATTACTAATAATTGGAAAATACGGCATGTCTTAGCAACGTTCTATCCCATTATCAAGGCTTTATATTCTACCATGTTGTAGTAAATCCTAACCAAAGGTAGATAGCTAACTTCATTGTGACTCTATGCTAGGGATCTCTAATGACTACCCCAATGCTCCCTTTCTTATTGGGACCCATAGATGCTCCATCAAAATACAATGTATAGGTCCATAAAGGGTTTAGAGAGCCCACCATTGCCACTTCCTCTTGGAAGTTCAACATATTGAGAGGGCATGAACCAAAGGCTCCATCCCCAATTCTTCATTGAAACCTACAAGGATATTTTCAAGGATGCTCAATCAATGTTTGCGATTGGAAGTTGTTTGTGGAACTGCAAATGAATTTCAATGTTTGAGGTGTTTGAGTTGACCTTGGTGGCAAGTTTTGTGCTAATGTTTTTTCTAAGTTTTGTAGCGATCATGGGATTCAGATAGAATATTCATTTTCAAACATACCATATTGGGAATGGTGTGGTGGAGCACACTAATGGAACCATGCTCGAGATGGTTATCGATGTTGGAGCATAGGAATCTACCTCACTCTCTTTAAGGTGAGGTGGTTGCTATAGTAGTACATATCCGCAATAGATCTCTGACTTCAACATTGCAAAATAGGACTCCTTATGAGGCCTTCTTTGGGAAAAAGCCTTGTGTTCACACAAGCTACTTATTTCTACTTTCAACTTCCCATTCGCCTATGGATTATAAGGTGTTATATTGTTATGTTTTATCTGCCAATCACACTTTTGATCACCTTATTCAATAAATGAGTGCCATGGTCTACCACAAGATCTTTTAGTGGCCAAACCGATAGATTATCTACTCAAGAAGGAAGCTAGCAGTCTGCTTTGCATCATCCTTCCTCGTCACTCATACTTCTAACAATTTTGTGAAATAGTCATTTGCTACTATGATATACCTCTTTTCTATAGAGGAAGACAGGGTAATGGGACCTACAAAGTCAATGCCCCACTTCTCGAATGGTAATAAAGCCATAATAGGAGTAAGTGGATGCTTTTGATTCTCTTTACTATCATGTCTCTCATATACATCATATCTCTTTACATATGCAAATGCATCTTGGAATATGGATGGCCACCAATATCTAGCTCTTAAGGATTTTTGGGCAATCAACCATCCAGCAAAGTTTTCTCCACAAGTTGAGTCATGACACTCTTCCAAGATAAATGGAACCTCCTTAGGCATAACACATCAGCTATAAACATCATCTACCCCTTGCTAATATAGTGTTCCTACAATTAAAGTAAACTTTAAAGCTTGCTATTTAATTTTCCTTTTCTCCACCTTAAATGAGACTTGAGTCTCTCCTATAGATAGATAATACATGATTGTAGCATACTAGGATGGAATGGAGGCCATGTCTATTTTAAACAGACCCTTGAGATCGCTAACCTCAACCAATACTTCTTTTGGTTTCCTAAAGTCTACAAGACATTCTACAATGCCTTGCATTCTCAATAGCTTGCTCTTAATCTCATAATCAAATTCTTGCAAAGTGATAATATTGACTTGATAGTTGGATTGCAAGATCCATGGCCTTCCTAAGCCCTTCGTAGCTTGGTTGCCTTACAAACCTAATGACTCTAAAGTCTAGGATACATTCAACGTTAGCAATGATTACATGGACTTTAGTAATACAACCTTTTGATTGTCTCAAATTTTTGCCAATTTTCGCCAACCATCCATAGAATTGTGAAGGCATATTTTTGGACAATTCTATCACCAAAATTTGTCAAAACACTTAAAATGATATAAAAATCATTTCCAAATACTATCTACATACATGTCAAAAAAAATTTCAATATCGCTTTATTAGGGCTAAATATTCAGTCCAATTGTTTTGTTTTTCATTTAGATACATTCTAAGTATATCTTCTAAAACCCGGTTCAGTATCTCTGTCTCCCCATCAGTCTATGGATGAAATATAGTACTCATCCTTAGTTCAATTCCAATGCCCATAAATGTGGCTTGGCAAAAGTTACATGTAGATTTGAATCTCTATCAGAAACAATACTTTTGGGCATACCATGTAAACAAAAGATTTATGTCACAAATAATTTAGCTACATTTAAAGATGTGTCAATATTTTTTCATGGGAAAGAAATGTACTATTTTTGTGAGTCTATCCACTACCACAAAGATAGTGTCATATCCTCCCCTAGCAATCGGCAACTTAGTGATAAAATTCATAGATATGGATTCCCACTTTTGGTGAAGTATATTGATAGTGGGATTTTAATCCAGATAAACAGTGTAAAGTGTGCCAAAATTTACCATTTGAAAGAAAAAATGCGAGTCCACACTAGAAGCAGCAGAGGTAGGTCTAGTCATTTTAAGTGCAAGTGAAAGATGGATGTTAAAGCCACATTTAAATATGAATCCCACTATCACACAGAATTCACATGGGGAGTTCATGAAGTCACTACCGCAGGAATGTTTAGCAAGATGGGAGGAAAGGATGATAAAGAAAACTCAATTTTAAGGCGTTTACCTGGAGTAGAAGATTCAAATACATTAGTGTTCAAGGATAAGTTTCAAACTTTCTTTGTATTTGGGAACAAGGTACAAAGAAATAATCATCCGAGATAAGAGATCCACTCACAAAATAAAGAAGAAAAGAGGTTTAATAGAGAAGATATGGATAGAGGTTTACACAATTGTAAGTTGACATCTGATGAGTATGTGCTTTGGCGAATGAAATGAATTTGCTTATGCCTTATTCTTGTTGTCAATACTTGTGGCCATGAAGATCTAAATAGGTAAGTGATATTCTGCTTGAGCTTTTACAGAAAAGCTAGGTGACTTTTTGACAAAATTGTCGATGTCGTAATGAGAAAAATAAGCCATAGAGGACAATTACTTCACGAACATTGATCATGGCCGTGGTCTCCATTCTTGGATACGCTGCACATGTCAGTACTGGCCTCTTTTTCTCATTTATCTTTATCCGAAGGACTATTGGTCCAAGTGTTGTTACATTCAAGGTAACACACTATAGAATTTATCACTTTGACCGAATTCGCAACGAGTGGAAGGGTACCACTTATCGGAGGCTATACCGTTTTCATGGTCATGGATGAGAAAATTTATACCAAAGTACACCATGGCTATAGACAGTAATATCAGCTCACACCAAAGGCGCAACAGTGACCATTAATAGACACACATCTCGGCCCTTCGTTGATTGATATTGCCATCGTCTTAGTAATTCCACTGGCCTTCTCCAGCTTCTGCTCTCGGCACTCCTTCGTCGTGCAACAACGTCACATAGAATCCAATTTTCGTAGCTTTAACGTTGTCTTCATGTCGTCCTCGTCCTCCATCACCCTCCTCCCTCATCCATGCTTTCTTCTGCGACTTCTCTCCCTCGACTTGCCATGGACTGAGTCTTCTTCTTTGCCATTACGATGTCCTTGACTACAGGACCCCTTCCGTGTGCTTCTCTGAGCTTGTCGATGCCGTGACTCACTCCTTCCTCACCGCTTTCTTGTCACCTTGAACACTGTCAAGTTGTTAAACATATAGGCCAGTTTGTCAATTCATACATGATCTGATGTTGCCTTCTTTTTAGCTGGATATTCGCCGAAGTCAGACAATGAGATCAACGTCACAAAAAAAATAAAAAGTCGTCTGTTGAATATCGTTCAATGGTAGCTGGTATGGCCATCATGATCAGAAGGAAACTTCTCATTGCCTTCCTCGTTTTTTTTTTTGCTCCGCTTTGTTCGATTCCTTTGTCACCTTCGTCGTGTTTCTGTCATCATCACCTTTTTGCATTGTCATCCTTTTCTACTACATCCTTCGTTGTCGAATTCATTTGTGAGCTTCATCGTTCATCTTTCGGTCGTGCTTACCCGCCCTTTGGCTTCTTTGTGTCGTTCTGCATACCACCTCTTCGTCTTCTTCATTTGTTCCCTCTGCAGCAACTTTATCCTGCCCTTTCGCTTCCTCGTTTCCCCCCTCCACCATCAACATACTCCACCCTCTTAAATAATCAACGCCATCGATCTTTGCCACAGCAACAAAAGCTTCAGAAAAGCTTCCACCAATTTATCATTCAATGCCAAGTTGAAAGCAAAAAGTATTCATAAATTTTCCTTGGTATATGTTAGAGATTACGTTCTTTTTCATCAACGTATGCCACCTTGACATGCTCCTCCTTTCCTTCAAAGTTATAATCTTTACTTCTCATGCTCTTCCATTTGCATAGTTAGCTTAGAGTTGATTTGAAACATTCGCATGATCTTTTCTTATGATCATAATTTTCTTTAATCGTGAAAGGAATAGAATATCATTGGATGATTGACAAATCTGTTGTTGGTCAATAAATTTGACCCTCGGAATTATGTCTAGTCAAATCAGAAACTGGATGAGTAGTATCATCATTTGGCATAGTAAAGATGGGAATTTGTATAATGGATCATTCTGAGCTAGCAGGAATTAACACCCCAATCCCATGGCACTAAACCAAGTTCTTTTATAAAATTATGATAGAATACTAGTCATTGATAATTATTCTTTTTCTTGGGAAAGGTTATTGTAAGAAGGTAAAAGTAGGATTTACACGATAAGCTCTTTGCATTGAAAGGAAAACTAGGACTATCATGTATGACCTTTATATGGTACATGTATGAGAATAGAAAATATAGGATCTTGCACACATAAAATGATAGATTTTGCATGGTTTTTCACACACATAAAATAATAGGTTTTACTCACAAGGAATGATGAACAGAAGTTAAGTTTTGTTACATGAAATAGTAACTTTCATCTTAGAGGTTTAGTCGCATGATAATTAACAAAGGGTGATAGGTTCCATGTTGAAATTTGCATGCATTGTCATGTATAGAGTTGCATTATGAAACTATATTTAAGCCACATTGCACATATTGAAAAGCAAGAAAAGATAGGGCCGCGTTGGAGGTTGCATTGTAATGCATCCTATTACATAGAGGTTTGCTAAAGGCTTACTTTTTGCCATCAAACTTGGATCTTGTTCGCAATATCATAGAAAAACATAGGAATGATATAGGTAAAATTTGTTATGTAGATTTTATGTTAGGAAGTTAAACAAAATATGGTTTTTAGATTTCATACATAGAATAGGGGTCATGATACCCTTAGGACCCTACATGATATGAAAAGGGGGAAATGCATATCTCAAGGAATGTGTTAATGCTTTAAGTGCTCCATGTGGAAGAGTGTTGAGTCCAACAAGAAAATTCTGCATAGTACCGCACTAAGAGAGATGGAAGGCATGCATGCATCCAGATTATATCCTGAAGACCTAGGTGAAAAGTCTTCCATTTCCAACTATGCTAACTTTACTTGGTTAGAAAGAGATGAGTAAATAACTGGAAGAATAAAAGGCTCTTGGATGGGTTGCGAATAAGGCTTGTCCATTGACTTGGTTGACCAGTCAATGCTTTGAGTTAGGACTAAGTTACCACAAGGAAACACCCAAGGGGAAGAGAGCTTCAAAAGAAGTTAAGAGGTCAAATGGATTGTTGACCCAAGCTATGCTTGGTTATTTGAAGAGGGTATCTCCAAGTGAATATCGACTGGTTGTGTTGGTAAGAGGAGAGAATCTTACTAAGGATAGGAGGATCATAATGCTTGATGTGGTTTTGGATGCTAATCCAAGTTGTTTGTGATTGATAAATTCATGGTGGGGTCTGTAAGGATAAATTGCCATGGGAACAAAAGGGATGTTTTCCCTAGTAAATGTTATTAGGCTGGTTGCTTCAGCTGTGGATGATTTCCTAAAGGATAATTAAGGAAGGATGGCGCTAGCTACCCCCACAAACTGCCAAACCCTAACCAAGGGGTTTATAAATCCACGGCGTAAATGTGGACCGAACCCACTGCGAGAGGTCTCTCTGTGGAATATGCTTGGCGTAGGAGGATGCTTGGGTGCCAAAGAGGGCTCTAGCCATAAATCCCAATGCATCCGAACCTTTAGGTTTTTATGTGCCAGGAGATGGAAGGATTTTTTTGTGGAAGCAGAAAGGGACACTTAATTCTCCTGTATGGGTGGGAGACAAACATTAATCTGAAGATAAGTTAAGGAAGTGTTTGATCTTGTTTTATCTTCTCTTCATGTCTATGCCCTAAATTACGTGAACAAACTTGTGATTAATAGGTTAATTAAGGAAGCTACTTTTATATGTCAAACATAATGTGATAGGTAATTAGATAACTAAAATAACCCCCGAGGGAAACGTGGCAGATGTGACCAATGGGTCTATCCTACAGAAGGGTGGTCTCAGTTAGCCAAGAGCTTTCCTCAATGGAATTTATTTGATGCAAATGTTAGACAGACAAGGACCTTAGAACTTGTAAGTTAAAAACCTGATTCATGCTGTTTTAGGGAATCGGAATGGGACTATGCCTTACGGCAGAGAGGTTGAGGGATGTATCCCTCTTGTTTTCCATTCTCTTTGAAAGTGTGGTATGAGTCTACTTTGGTCCAGTTGTATCTGCACAAAGTGGAGAAGTTGCAGACTGAAACTCGAAGGCTGTTAGGAAGACCCGACTACAATGAACACGGACTTCCGGTCGATCCTAGAAGTGGCAAAATTCTGGGTTGGGTTGAATCCACCCATAAACATTCGATTGGAATCAATGCGCCCAATGGGATGCATTATTCCAAGTGAATCCAATCGTCCAAGAACTTAAATTGGGCAATTGTAACAAAGATGATTATGGAGATCAGGATAAGAGATGTCATACATGCGCAGAGATAGGGCACAGCCGTAGGAGATGTCCCTACCATCAATGCTTCCATTATAATGAGCTAGGACACATCCAAGGAGACTACCCTGATCTAAGTCCAAAACACATTGAGCCTCCAAGAAAACGAATCTACACAGGTGCAGTCTATGGATATATAGACGGATCAGATCAAGATGAAGATCTAGAGCCCACTAAACCTTATTAGGAGGACTAAAATTCCTAGAAGCTTAATCGACATGTAAAACAATTGAGAATAAATCCTAGTCTTCTACCTAGTATGGTCAATTCAAATAATATGAGTGCACTACTTGAAAAATTAAGAGTAGCGTAGCGGATGCATGGTGGGTCTTAACCCACAGGTCATAAATCCCATTAGTGCTTGTCTTTCCAAGTTTCTCTCGAGATGAGGATATCTCGATTCCTCTAAGGGGAAGAAGATGTAACATCCCACGTGCCCCCGTGCCTTCCCCATGCAAACCACCCCCTTTAAATTTTTAAAATTTTAATTTTTTTTAACTCTCCCTCTCTCTTAGTCGTCTGCATGGCGGGAAGAGAGAGAGAGAGGGTGAGTAAAGGGGAGAAGGGGGCATGCAGCCTCCAGGTGGGTGGTGGCGGACAGCCGTCTTCCCCCACCTTATAAGAGCACCCTCCCCCTGGTGGTCGAAACGGTGGCTCCTCCTCCTCGGCTTTAGCAACAACAGTGCCCCCCCTCGTGATAGCAGGCAGCAGTCCCCTTCATCACGGACGCAGCCCCCCTTCCTCGCCTTGAGCAGCGCTTCCCCCCCTCCCTCATACATTACAGCGCCCCCCAGCCGTGAAGAAGAAGAAGGAGAGATAGAAGAAGGAGAAGAAGAAGGAGAAGGGAGAAAGAGAGAGGAGAAGGAGAGAAGAAGGAGAAGAAGAGGGAGAGAGATGATAAGGAGAGAAGAAGGAGAAGAGGAAGAGAGAGAAAGAAGGAGAAGAAGAGGGAGAGAGAGGAAAAAGAAGGAGAAGAAGAGGGAGAGAGAGGAGAAGAAGAAGAAGAAGAAGAAGAGAAAGGGAGAGAAAGAAGGAGAAGAAGAGGGAGAGAGGAGAACAAGAAGAAGAAGAAAAGGGAGAGAGAAGAAGGAGAAGAAGAAGGAGAAGAAAAGGGAGAGAGGAGAAGGAGAGAAGAAGGAGAAGAAGAGGGAGAGAGAGGAGAAGAAGAGAAGAAGAAGAAGAAGAGGGAGAGAGAGAGAAGGAGAAGAAGAGAAGAATAAGAAGAAGAGAGAGAGAGAGAGAAGGAAATGAAGAGAAGAAGCTTGAGGGTCATGAGAGGTGCAGGAGCTACAAGAGCCGACTAAAGCTCAAGCGGGAATTAACACCCCAGTCCCATGGCACTAATCCAGGTTCTTTTATAAAATTATGATAGAATACTAGTCATTGATAATTATTCTTTTTCTTGGGAAAGGTTATTGTAAGAAGGTAAAAGTAGGATTTACACGATAAGGTCTTTGCATTGAAAGGAAAACTAGGGCCATGATGTATGACCTTTATATGGTACATGTATGAGAATAGAAAATATAGGATCTTGCACGCATAAAATGATAGATTTTGCATGGTTTTTCGCACACATAAAATAATAGGTTTTACTCATAAGGAATGATGAAGAGAAGTTAGGTTTTGTTACATGAAATAGTAACTTTCATCTTAGAGGTTTAGTCGCATGATAATTAACAAAGGGTAATAGGTTCCATGTTGAAATTTGCATGCATTGTCATGTATAGAGTTGCATGATGAAACTATATTTAAGCCATATTGCATATATTGAAAAGCAAGAAAAGATAGGGTCACATTGGAGGTTGCATTGTAATGCATTCTATTACATAGAGGTTCGCTAAAGACTTAATTTTTGCCATCAAACATGGATCTTGTGTGCAATATCATAGAAAAACATAGGAATGATATAGGTAAAATTCGTTATGTAGACTTTATGTCAGGAAGTTAAACAAAATATGGATTTTAGATTTCATACGTAGAATAGGGGTCATGATACCCTTAGGACCCTACATGATATGAAAAGGGGGAAATGAATATCTCAAGGAATGTGTTAATTCTTTAAGTGCTCCATGTGGAAGAGTGTTGATTCCAACAAGAAAATTTTGCATAGTACTGCACTAAGAGAGATGGAAGGCACGCATGCATCCAGACTATATCATGAAGGCCTAGGTGAGAAGTCTTGTGTTGCCAAGTGTGCTAACTTTACTTGGTTAGAGAGAGATGAGTAAAGAACTGCAAGAATAAAAGGCTCTTGGATGGGTTGTGAATAAGGCTTGTCTGTTGCCTTGGTTGACCAGTCAATGCTTTGAGTTAGGACTAAGTTACCACAAGGAAACACCCAAGGGGAAGAGATCTTCAAAAGAAGTTAAGAGGTCAAGTATAATTGCCTGCGAATTGTCCCCCCCCCCTCGTGATAGCAGGCAGTGGCCTCCTTATCACGGACGCAGCCCCCCTTCCTCGCCTTCAGGAGCGCTCCCCCCCTCCCTCGTACATTACAACGCCCCCCAGCCATGAAGAAGAAGAGGGAGAGAGAGAAGAAGGAGAAGAAGAAGGACAAGGGAGAAAGAGAGAGGAGAAGGAGAGAAGAAGGAGAAGGAGAGGGAGAGAGAGGAGAAGGAGAGAAGAAGGAGAAGAGGAAGAGAGAGGAAGAAGGAGAAGAAGAGGGAGAGAGAGGAGAAATAAGGAGAAGAAGAGGGAGAGAGAGGAGAAGAAGAAGAAGAAGAAGAAGAAGAGGAAGGGAGAGAAAGAAGGAGAAGAAAAGGGAGAGAGGAGAATAATAATAATAAGAAAAGGGAGAGAGAAGAAGGAGAAGAAGAGTGAGAGAGAAGAGAAGAAGAGAAGAAGAAGAAGAGGGAGAGAGAGAGAAGGAGAAGAAGAGAAGAAGAAGAAGAAGAAGAAGAAGAGAGAGAGAGAGAAGGAGATGAAGAGAAGAAGCTTGAGAGTCATGAGAGGTGTAGGAGCTACAAGAGCCGATAGAAGCTCAAGCGGGGATTAACATCCCAGTCCCATGGCACTAAATCAGGTTCTTTTATAAAATTATGATAGAATAATAGTCATTGATAATTATTCTTTTTCTTGGAAAAGGTTATTGTAAGAAGGTAAAAGTAGGATCTACACGATAAGATCTTTGCATTGAAAGGAAAACTAGGACTATGATGTATGACCTTTATATGGTACATGTATGAAAATAGAAAATATAGGATCTTGCATGCATAAAGTGATAGATTTTTCACGGTTTTTTGCACACATCAAATAATAGGTTTTACTCACAAGGAATGATGAACCGAAGTTAGGTTTTGTTACATGAAATAGTAACTTTCATCTTAGAGGTTTAGTCGCATGATAATTAACAAAGGGTAATAGGTTCCATGTTGAAATTTGCATGCATTGTCATGTATAGAGTTGCATGATGAAACTATATTCAAGCCACATTGCATATATTGAAAAGCAAGAAAAGATAGGGTCGCCTTGGAGGTTGCATTGTAATGCATTCTATAACATAGAGGTTCTGTAAAGACTTAATTTTTGCTATCAAACATGGATCTTGTTCGCAATATCATAGAAAAACATAGGAATGATATAGGTAAAATTCGTTATGTAGATTTTATGTCAGGAAGTTAAACAAAATATGCTTTTAGATTTCATACATAGAATAGGGGTCATGATACCCTTAGGACCCTACATGATATGAAAAGGGGAAAATGCATATCTCAAGGAATGTGTTAATGCTTTAAGTGCTCCATGTGGAAGAGTGTTGAGTCCAACAAGAAAATTCTGCATAGTACCGCACTAAGAGAGATGGAAGGCACGAATGCATCCAGACTATATCCTGAAGGCCTAGGTGAGTAGTCTTGTTTTGCCAAGTGTGCTAACTTTACTTGGTTAGAGAGAGATGAGTAAAGAAGTGGAAGAATAAAAGGCTCTTGGATGGGTTGCGAATAAGGCTTGTCCGTTGCCTTGGTTGACTAGTCAATGCTTTGAGTTAGGACTAAGTTACCACAAGGAAACACCCAAGGGGAAGAGAGCTTCAAAAGAAGTTAAGAGGTCAAGTATAATTGCTTGCGAATTGTTTTTATCGATCTTGTTGTAGAGTATCACAAATGGATATGTTCCTAGCTTAATAGAAGCTGGTCACCTAACTCTAAATGGATTGTTGACCCAAATTATGCTTGGTTGTTTGAAAAGGGTATCTTCAACATAATATGGACTGGTTGCGTTGGTAAGAGGAGACAATCTTACTAAGGATAGGAGGATCATAAGCAAGGGATTGCTTGATGTGATTTTGGATGCTAATCCAAGTTGTTTGTGATTGATAATTTCATGGTAGGGTTTGTAAGGATAAATTGCCATGGGAACAAAAGGGATGTTTTCCCTAGTAAATGTTATTAGGCTGGTTGCTTCAGCTGTGGATGATTTCCTAAAGGATAATTAAGGAAAGATGGCGCTAGCTACCCCCGTGAACCGCCAAACCCTAACCAAGGGGGTTATGAATCCACACCGGAAATGTGGACCGAACCCGCTGCAAGAGGTCTCTCTGTGAAAATTACTTGGCATAGAAGGGTGCTTGGGTGCCAGGGAGGGCTCTGGCCATAAATCCCAATGCCTCCAAACCCTACACCAGTGTTCTACATGACTCGAGATGGGATCTTGAGGCCTTGATACTAGTTACAAGGCAGAATCTTGGTAGGATAAACCTTTGGGTTTTTATTGCCGAGAGACGGAAGGATTTTTCTGCGAAGGCAGAAAGGGACACTTAATTCTCCTGTATGGGTGGGAGACAAACATTCATCTAAAGATAAGTTAAGGAAGTGTTTGATCTTGTTTTATCTTATCTTCATGTCTGTGCCCTAAATTACATAAAGGAATCTATGATTAACACGTTAATTAAGGAAGATCCTTTTATATATCAATCATAATGTGATAGGAAATTAGATAACTAAAACAACCCTCGAGGGAAGCGTGGTGGATGCGACCAATGTGTCTATCCTACGGAAGGGTGATTTTGGTTAGCCGAGAGCTTTCCTCAATGGAATTTATTTAACGCAAAC